>NW_007728717.1:8782-10992 GCF_000696425.1 Galeopterus variegatus | reverse complement strand
ATGTGCCTCAGTGGAAGACAGTGTTTACAATCTCTTCCCACCCATCTTCAAGCTTCAGGCCAGACTAGGTAGACACAGCCACCTTGGCATTTCTCTGCCACATCAGCCATGGTCCCCTTCCTGCATCTCTGTGACTGATCATCCCTTGACTGAAAAATCAAACCTCTACATGTCCAAGCCATAAGCAGACACTGCCCTCCCTAAACTCCCATGTATTTCTCAGGTATATATCCAGGACAAGAGGGGGAGTTGGTGGACGTTTCTTTGTCCCAACCACTTTTTCTCATAAGGTGCCTTGTATGCCAAAGCCCTCATTTTTCTGAGGATGGGTGGCAAGAAAGTTGTTGTGAAGGAGAGAGCCAAGCCACCAGTCTGGTGTAGGGGATAAAGAGCAAAGAGAAAGTGGGAAACAGACACTGCTTGCAAGCATGGCACCTTTAGTCCCAGGCTCTGTAACCTTTAAAGATAACCAGACACCCTCATTTATGTACCGAAACATTATATAAGCTTCTCTACTACACATGCCTTAAGAAACAGGAGGGCTTTGTGATGCAGACTGGTGGCCTGGTTCCGTCTTCTGTGAGGTGGACATGACAAGGCCTAGCATTGCGAGTCATTAGGGACCAGGACCCTGAATGCCTCAATAATAGGGAAGGCTGGCCTCTTCATGCTAATGAGGTTTAGGCCATGCTGAGCCCTACTTTTACTCTGGAGGATGTTGGATATCTCTTATATACCTATGCCTCCATCTTCATCATTATCCTAATTATCTGGCAAGTGAAAAGGAATTACAATGGATTGAAGGTGGAACCTAAAAAGAGCTGCTGCCGGGTAGGGAAACACTATCACCACAATTGAACTAATTAAGCCTCAGATATGAAACTTTTAAGTTCTTGGTGTCTCTCCTTATAACCCCTCCCCACCAATTTTTATGCTATTTTTTCAGTTACTTTTATATAGTCTTTTCATCTCAGAATGTGGAAGTAATTCCTTACCAGGCCTTCTTTGCAGCATACTCTAATTGAAAAGCCAAGAACCTCTCTATTTGACTTGAGTAGAGACCTATATGATATGGGATCTCAGAAATCCTCCCAATGTGTGGGATTTTTCTAGTTGGAGGTCCCTTAAGGCATTTTAAAACTGGAGTCAATCGACTATTAGAAACACATGCCCTTTAATCTGTTCTGTTCTTTCCTTTACTTCATCATCAGTTGCCAGCAGAACTTTTCCTGGGAATTGGATGGGAGGTATAGAGTTTGGAAAAGCCTCAAAGCAAATCAGAAATCAGCAGAGAAGGAAAATGTTGGGGTGAAGAAAGGTGAAGTAGATAAAAGAAATGTAGCCGAGTATAAAATACAAACAGAAATGTAGAAAGGGAGTGGGAAATGTATATAAGCTTCATCTCATTTTGGATATGAAAAAGAAAATAGTGTCCCAGCTTGACATTCTAATGTTTTTGTCTTTAAGCGTCACCGGAAAGACAGGCAAAGGGCTAGAGATGCAGCATTAAGAGGTAAAGTCCCAGTCTGTCCTCTGACTCTCTTCCACTGTGGGTGAAACTCCCATGGACCCAGTCCCTCTATGACCCCAGTGCCAGGTGCTCTCAACCACTGAAGGCTCCATTTCCCAAATAGACAACTTTCACAGAAAATTTCTGTGGGTGGGAAATCAGAACTTGGAAATATTCCAAAATTATCTACATTATTTCCATGGGAATAAAGAATTGAGGAATTAGGGCAGATGTCCTTAACTGTGTCATTTACTAGTTTTACAGCCCTCTGGAAGTCACTTCGTCCCTCAGTCTTGTCCTCCATAAAATGGGCATCTGAGGATCTTCCCTCACTCAGTGTAGTTGTGAAGATCAAGTATAGAGAATAAGTATACAGAGGTATGTTAGAGCACTGACATTTTAGGGTTTTCTGTCCCCTCTCAAAGAGAGTCAAAGGCATACAGCTTCCTATAGATATCCCTGAAACTCTCCCACATGACATTACACTGTCTCCTGGTTCCTCAGCTAGGAGAACTTCCCAGGAAGAAGCTGAGAAGCCACAGGAGCTGCTCTCTGCCATGAAAAGGTGATCTCTTGGTTTTTGCATTCTCCCAGATCCCAGACTGGCCTGTGATGATTTCTCAGCTTGGCCTGGGGCAGGGATGAGGAGAGGGATAACGGATGGGAGGGAGACATACACAGTGGGTGCTGGCTCACTGGT
>NW_007728717.1:7140-8317 GCF_000696425.1 Galeopterus variegatus | reverse complement strand
CCAGGACTTACAAGACTAGAAAAAACCAGTGTCAATCCCCAGGCTACACGCTTCCAAGGAGGCAGATGTCACTCCATCATTAACGGTTGCCATGTTTCCCTTCCCAGCCAGGGCTGGCTTCCTCAGGAGGGAAGTGTGCGGCGGCTCCTGTGTGCAGATCCCTGCTGCCAAACCTGCAATGCTGTGGCTCTGGAGATTCAGCAATTGCTGGTGGGTGAGAACAACCAGATCTCTCCCACTTTATCTGGGCAATCCCAGGACTCCTCTTGCCTAGATATTTTGTCCATGTCTAGTGTATCTTTTGAGCAGAGTCTGGGGCTTCATTCCCAGGACACCAGAGAGATTTCACTGGCATCTGCAACCCCAACACTGGCACAATCCACAACTCAGAAATTCTTAACCCAATCAGCTACTCAGTCAACCAATACAGTCAATATACAAGATTACTGGGCTGATCATTTCCAGCTACAGCAGGAATTTCAAGTGCCATATGTGCTGATAGGCCCAGAGACTATCCCTTTTTCAGGGGTTGAGGAGCCTAGTGTTCCAGCAAACCATCAGGAGGTGATGCAGAACAACGTCCAACTTGTGCACGGTGATGAAGGCCAGCAATCCTTGAACTCTGAGGACACTTTGCTGTCCCTGAACCCAGAGATAGCTAACCTGACACATCCTATGGCCTTTCAAATGGTCCTCCCCACAAACCTGCCATTCCTTAGTCCAGAAGTGCTGAGACTTCTTGAGATACATGTGAAAAAATGGATGCATTTCCAGATGTGGGGGCTTCCCAGACGTGTTGAGGAGTCCTTGAGACAGCTTCTGCCAAACCCACCATCTTATTACCAGCCTGAAAACAACCAACCATTTTCTTTCATCCTAAATAATACCGCTCAGGTCTCTGTTCACAAATTTGGAACTATTTCCCACCAAACCTGGTGTTCATGTATGGTTGGCCAGCCCACCCAGACCTTCTGGGTTTCTGAATGGTCCGTTATGAACCCAGAAGAAAGGTACCACCAGCACATTCCAAAACCTACGGATCTAGCCTTGCCCTCTCCAGCACTTAAAGTCCTAAGTGGCCTCTATCCACTACCTGGGGGACAGGCTAATGACTCGGGGAGCCATCCTCAGCAGAAATGCAGCCAACTATTCTGTGGCCTCCCTTCTCTGCACAGTG
>NW_007728717.1:1110-6179 GCF_000696425.1 Galeopterus variegatus | reverse complement strand
ATGGCCCCAGGGTCGATCCCCATGCCACACTTGTTTGCCCAAGTCAAGGCAATATTGCAGAGCCACATTGACTCTAAGCGTGGACAGATCCAACAGAGCAAGGTCCCTGCCTGTGTATATAACTCCTGGGACTATACACTTCCTGGAGGCCTGGCAGTGGCTCTGATCCCCTACGTTCCAGAAAGCCAACCCCTGGAGCTGCAGGCAGCAAGTGACCCTAACCTACATCACAATGTTATGCCCTGTATGCCAGCGGCCCTTGATCAGCAGCAACAGGCCTTACCAGCTGCTGTCAGTGACCACTCTAAGCTGCCCCGAGCCTTGTCCAAGGAAGCCATTGAAAAACTGGAGACAGCTTTACGTCACAAGTATGTGGCCTTCTTGTCAGGGCTGCCTGCTCTCTATTATGTGACCCTCTCCAAGGCCATAGCTCCCCAAATCACTAGCCAATCCGTAGTCACAGAGGTGGGGCCTGGGAATATTGAAATCCCAGCAGAGCCTCCGACTCAGGTGATCTCATTAGAAGAACAGGGTATAAGTCTTGGGCCACAAGTTGGAGATGACAATGAGACTTGTGCAGACAATGCAGAAGAGTTCCAGCCTGAAGCGCAGGTGGAAGGAACGAGGGAGATGGTGCCTCTAGAAAGCCAGACACATCCTGCTAGCCTCCTCTCATTCAAGACACATATGTTGGCCAAACTAAATTACCACGTGAGGAAAAAGGTCCTAGAGATACAACTGGGAATTCCCATAAGGGCAAGGGAGTCCAGAGAACAAGCTACGACAGTCCCAGAGAACATATCAACACAGGAGTCTCTCGGGAATCTAAATAAACAAGGAAAAAAATTGCTGCAAGAACTGCCCCTCCCGCCAGATACTCCTCATGCCCCAGATCCAGAATGGGTCCACCTTAAGGAACAGCTGGCCACTGAGTTGAAGGCCGTGCAGCACAACCAAAAGCCACCTAGTTCCAAATCAGTGCCCCACGGTTCTGCCCACTGGGCCTCCGAGGTCTCACAACCCAGTGGGGACATGGCAGAAGCACAGGTGCTTTGTGTTCAGGTGGAGGCCAGTTTGAACAACCCCAGCCTGGAGCAACCCTGGCACCCTGAGCCCCAAAGCCCTGGCAAGAGCAAGGACTCAGCCCATGTCCCAGTGCTGGCAGAAAAGACAGAGGACCCAGGAAAACCCAAAGCAGCAGGGGACTATGGAGAAGGGGATGCAGGGTTGGGGCTCTCCTCAACCAGAGAAGAAAGACATCCTGCTGAAGATCAGAAACCAGCAGGGATGCTTCTGAACAGGACACTCCGAGGCTCCTGGCGATGGAGCCATAACTTTCATCCTGCTGATCCCTGTCGACGCAGCCTCCAGCATCACGCTCAGCCTAAACTCCCAGAACTACCTCCAGGAGTCCCTGGGGGAAAACAATCTGCGAATGACCTGCAAGACAGTCAAACCGAGATGAATGTCAGCCTCGAATCAGCAAGGATTCCTGAGAATGCCCAGCCTGTGGTGTCCCAGGCTTCACGGGGCCAGCCCTTCCTGAGTCAAGTAATGCAGGGTAAGCAGTGGCGGGGCCAAACTTTGCAAGGTCATGTATTGCACGGGCAGGTGATGCCAGCCCATACTCACAAGAGGCCCAGCATTCCAGAATCTAACTTAAGAAATAAGATTAAATCCTTTCTGCACTGTTTTAGCTCCAAAATGAAAGGCAAAGGGCATGAGGAATCCATGTTCTCTACAGCTGAGAAAGTGGTCAAAGCCAGAAAAGAAAAGGTTGAAAAAAGACCGGCTCCAGCCAAAATCTCCATGAGAAAAACTAAGACAGACAAGCCAACCGGGCATCCCAAGGCCCAATCTTTCCCCACTGAGAAGCCGGTGGGCCAGACCTCCTTGGATGCTCCTCATTCCCCTGACAATAAGCTCCGGCTATGCTCCAGACATCGTGGCTCTTCAGTTCTGGGTCACCCCCGCCACTGCCCTCGGCACTGCCCTCGAGTGGCTTTTGCCACTCAACCAAGAATCCCTACCTAGCTCCCCACCCTCCGCCACTGCCCTCGGCACTGCCCTCGAGTGGCTTGTGCCACTCAACCAAGAATCCCTACCTAGCTCCCCACCCTCACCTCAGACAGAAATACTGGTCTGCTTGAGTACCCCCAGGGCAATGAAAAAGAGTTTGTAGGCTCCCCAACCTCTGCATCCCTTGAAGAGGACTGTTACTGTCATTTCCATTAATGTACAGGTGGGGCAGATCTCCACCCAAAAACACTCTATATCTGTAACAAAGAGTTGTCTGTCTGCTCCTTGTCTCCACTGTATTGTGTTAAGGGAAGGCTTGAGAGAGGTTAAAAAGTTATTCCTCTCTAGAGAAGGAGCTTCGACCCACAATTCTGAGAGGTCATTTTAGAGGAGTATCACAGTGTTCCTTCTTGGTCAAAAGCACACAGTTAATAGGACAGATGTCAAAACCAAATGCTAGAATTTCCTGTTTGCTCCCTTTTGGGATTGGGAAGATCTTTCTGGAGAAGCCATCTAGGAGCCTGCTGTAACCCTGTTACCTGTTTCTTACCTCCACTGACTCTCAGCTGCATGAAATGAATGTCCCCTGGAATGAAGATCACAGTAGGAAATGGAGAGGGTCCTGTCCCCACACTCAAGGGGAGGTAGGGAGGGATGCATGTAGTTGGAGGTCTAAGTACCTGGGACAAACCCTGACAGGTTCCTGCCCAAGGGCATAATAACAGAGAAAATCTAGTTTGTTTGGCACTAAAACAGCCTAGAGCCAGGAGGTAAATCCAAGGCTGAAGTGCTTTGTGGGGGAGGGAGGGAATAAACTCTGAACTTGGGTCTGCTGGCCCTTCGTGTGATTAAGGACAGTGCATTCAGCATTGAAGTTTCTGGGAAAGAATGACAAACACAAGGGGTTCTCTAAACATATCCAAAGCCGTCAAGTTACTGCTGGCAGCTTGTACACAGCCCTATTGTTGTGTCCTGTTTCTACAACACCTGCATCTGGGGTCCTTCACCACCACCCTTCTTTGCTTCCTGAATATACTTTCATGGTAAGTAATGGTGCGGAACTTAGCTGAATCCCCTCCAGGATCTGCCTGGTGACTTCCCCTCAGAGGATGACTCCTGTACTTTCACCCACCAAGGACTGTACCACATAAGCCTGGCAGTTCCAGCCCTTGGTTCCTGTCATATACTTCCCCATCTCTTCATTACATCCCACTGCATTTCCGAAAGCACCAAAACCATTCACCTTGACTGTCAAAAGAAGACTTTAAGGTTTGGGGGAAGTGTCCTCTCTATTAAACAGCCACCGAAAGTGATCAAAAATCTAGAAGTTAATGCCACACATGAGTCTTTAACAACCAGATCAGCTGCTCATAACTGAGGTGGGACTCTGGCCCCTTTGCCTCTCTCTGGAAAAGTCCAATATTTTGCTATTTCAGGAAAATATCTGTTTATCACTAATGGAAATATTATGTGCAAGTCTCGGAAACACTTGAAACGAAGAAACCCAAGGAGGCTGAGAGGAAAACAGGTCTATAAGCAGCTGCTACGTAATGTAAGCCCCTTCAAACTATACCCTGTCCATATTCTCCCTCACACACAGGCTAAATGAAGTCCCTCCTATATACCTGCTTTAGGAGACCTCCTGAATAGCTTGACCATACTGTGACACTCCTAGAGCTCTTTCCTGCTACCTGTTCAGTCCCACCCCCACTCCCACCCCATCACTGGGTGGGTGATCCACCACAAAGGCAGCTTTGGTAAGCCTGGCCACACAGTCAGACCTCTTAATGGTGGCCATCATACTCATATTTCCTTGAACCTCTGAAGAGGCCTAAGTGGATGCTGTCCTTCCTTCCCCAGTTGCCTGGGTTGGAGCAGGCACGGATCTCCCTGGAAAGAATACTGGAACACCTGGCCTCTTAAGGAAGCCATGGCAGAGCAGCATAGCTGAAGGTTATGCTTGCTATGCTCAATAGAATGTTAAGTATGAGTAAAAGATTTGGGTCATCCCCTTTCCTTTGGAAGGAAAATTCTGGCTGAAGTGGCCAGAGAATGATTTCAGGGGAAAAAGATAAACATGAACGAAGGGCAGCAAAACTATAACACAAGGAAAACATTACAAAATCCTTGAGCAAGTGTTTATACAACTTTCAGGCCAAAGGGCTGACCCCATGGAGAGGATGCAGGTTTCAGGTCCAAGTCACAAGAATGTAATGTGGGAAAAAAACATCAGGGTTAGAAATCTAGCTCTGATGTTTGACAAGTTAACATTTCTGAGCCCCAGTTTCTTCATCCGGGAAAGAGGGATAATTGTATATCCATTATCAATGTACTTGTGACTCCCCAAAGCACTTCTCTGAAAGTGAAATCCGAAGCCCAGTCTCACTGCCGATCTCCTAACTGTACAGTGAACAGCTGGCGGAAAGCTCCATCTTGCTCCAATGACAATGCAAATTAATTCAGAATCTCCAAACACCCTCCACCCCACCAAAGTGCTTTCCAATGTAAGGGAATTCTATACTATGCATTCTTTTTCTTGTGGTTGCTGTTACTCCATACATCAAGATAGTCACTGGGTCTAATCTGCATAATTCTCAACTTGGCCCCTATCCTCTATTCTTATCGACTCTCCTTGAAGTTCAGTTTCTCATCCTTCACTTGCCTGGATGATTAGAATAAGAGTCTCATAAGCCCAGAGCCTAGGATAGTGCACAGTAATACCTTAATATGAGTTGAATCCAAAGTCTGGGCTGGGGAATCGCACAAAGCATTTCATCAGTGTGATGAGTGCTGTGAGGGGTGGGATCATCCCACAACAGGAAGTACTCAGCTGATGAGGAGGACCCCAGAAGTGCTGCAATAAAAATGACCTGGAGAAGCATCTTGCATTCAAGAGTTCAAATATTTGAATACTTACTATGTGCTGGGTAAAATGCCAAACGCACAAATGAACAAGAAACAGGCCTTGCCCCAGTGGAGTTCATGATTTCATGGGGTAGACAGTCTCAATTGCCCAAACTGCTAGTCAACATATATACTTGGAATTCCAA
>NW_007728717.1:0-720 GCF_000696425.1 Galeopterus variegatus | reverse complement strand
CATTCAAAAAAATTAGAATTATCCCATGTATTTTCTCAGACAACAATGTATTAAAATTAGAAATCAAAAACAAATGAAATTCTGGAAACTATACAAACACATGGAAATTAAACAGCATTCTACTTAATGACATATGGGTCCAACAAGAAATCAAGCACGAAATAAAAAAAATTATTGAAACTAATGCAAATAATGATACATCATACCAAAACCTGTGGGATACTGCAAAAGCAGTATTAAGGGGGAAATTTATTGCATTAAATGCTCACCTCAGAAGAATGGAAAGATGGCAAGTGAACAACCTAACACTTCACCTTAAAGAACTAGAAAAACAAGAACAATCCAAACCTAAAGTTAGCAGACAGAAAGAAATCATTAAGATCAGAGCAGAATTTAATGAAATTGAAACCCAAAAAACAATACAAAAGATCAATGAATCAAAAAGTTGGTTTTTTGGGCCGAGCCCATGGCGCACTCGGGAGAGTGCAGTGATGGGAGCACAGCAGCACTCCCACCGTGGGTTCGGATCCTATATAGGGATGACCGGTGCACTCACAGCACTCACTGGCTGAGTGCGGTGCAGCTGGTCTCAAAAAGGACAAAAAAAAAACAGTTGGTTTTTTGAAAAAATAAACAAAACTGACAAACCATTAGCATGGCTAACAAAAAAAAAGAAGAGAGAAGATTCAAATAATGAAAATTAGAAATGAAAAAGGTGAT
>NW_007728716.1:284649-284854 GCF_000696425.1 Galeopterus variegatus | reverse complement strand
ACAGTTTTTTGGACAGGCTTTCATAATAGGATGAGTTGTTAATTATCTGAGGCGCCTTAAGATTTATGGTTAGGCTTAACAGGCTGGTACCCCGATAAGGAACAGCTCATTTCTCAATCGTTTATCTTCCCTGGGGTCTGCCAGGTGGCCTCTAGATAAGGAGCTGGTTAGTTCCTGGGACCGGCTGGTTCCTGGAATTTTAGTG
>NW_007728716.1:264410-284598 GCF_000696425.1 Galeopterus variegatus | reverse complement strand
CCTTAAGATTTATGGTTAGGCTTAGCAGGCTGGTACCCCAATAAGGAACGGCGTATTTCTCAATCGTTTATCTTCCCTGGGGTCTGGCCAGGTGGCCTCTAGATAAGGAACTTGTTAGTTCCTGGGACCGGTTGGTTCCTGGAATTTTAGTGTGTCTGGGTCTGCCTGACCTCTTAGAAGCTGCTTTACTTAAAATGCCTTTAGTTATGTTTTCCCGTTTTTAGCAAGCATTTGCAGAAGCAAATTGCACAGGTTAAAGTTATACTTTCCTCTTACATATTCAGCTGTAGGGGAGGATCTAAGGTAATTAAGGCCTCATGAGGTAGTATCAACTTCCTGTCATGCATCCCTGAGTTTCTGAGATTTCCTGCCACTCTCTTAACTTTGGCTGGTCCACTCTGAATATTTATGAGCAGCTTCTCTGGGACATGTCCCTATTCTGCCCTGATGTAATTCTGCACGATAAAGGTCTAGGAACTGACCCAGAAGTTAGGATAACTTCCTCCAGACATGGAGGCACCGGAGTGGTTGGGGGAAATGACTGAGACTAGTTGTGTACTTTTTGTCACCTGTCAAACCAACTTTAAGTGCATCCATACTGTAGCAAATCTAAAACCTCAAATTCTTATCAGCTCATGTTTTAATGTGTCGGCTTCTATTCCTAATGTCAATTGGTGTGTATCTAGAAAACTGACAAAGCACATTAAAACATTGTTCTTGAAACTATTACTAGAAAGGTCCAGTTACCCCCCAAAATTTATATAGTGTATTCTGAAACAAAAAGTCCATGATTTGGCATTTTCTATTGTTTTAGATTATTAATGCTAATACTTGTCTTCCTGGAGTTGATAATAGAGGTTGTTGAGTGTGGTGCAGAGTGTGTGTAGGTGTGTGTGTGAGGGAGACATAGTTCCTCAGAGGCTTTACTGAGAGTATGGAGAAGATTTCTCAAGACTGATAAAGAATGATTCCAGAGATAGTGGGAGCAGGGTGGGGAGGAAGCACAGCAAGAGCTTCCGAAGGGCTGGAAAACAAAATACTTTTCTGAATTTTGAAGTTGAAATGTGTGACGTTTCAAAGTTAAAGATTTTGAAATGGTTGTGTGATGTTTTAAAAATGGTATTGAATTCTCAAATCTTTTGCTTCTCATTTGTATGGCTTTTTAATTAAGATCTTTATTAAACCCTTTGCAATGAACCTTACTAAAGAGTACCATCACCTTATTGGAAGTCTTATTATTGCTAATAATGAATAATTAAGTATTGATTTCATGCTGAATGCTATTGTTTTAATTAATTTTTGCGGTAAAACATTTAAATTATACTTTTATATTTGTTTTTCTTTCTTTCTTTTTTTCTGATACTGATCAGAAACCAAAGATGTTTTAGAATGAAAGTTGGATAATAAATTTCACTCATCTCAAACAAGGTTTGTAAATGACCAAATCAGAATTTTATTTCCATGTCCCTCACATCCCATGTTCCCAAATGTGGTCTTGAAATTCGTTGAGATTAGAGTAGTCAGGATCCAATAGCCTAGATTTATGCTACTTGGACCCATGGTTCTTAGGCCCATGGTTCTTAGGCCAAACTCACATGAGGCACCTGTAAAGTACCTCCAAGATTTAGAGAGAGAGGAGAATTTGGCCAGGTGTATATTTAATTCACCCACCGATAAATGCTGACTGGTGGTAAAGAGAAGTGAGAGATAGCATTTATGTCACACCTCTAAATTTTGCAAGGACACTGTTGAAGGTTATAGATCTTGTTCACTTTCTCTTTTTTATAGTAACACTAAAAAAATGTAGGAAAAATGAACAAAAGGCAAAATTTCCTTTTGGAGGCTGATGGAAATGGTCAGATTAGATGGGCTCTTTGGGAATCATTACTTCTTATAATGCTCTGCATATACCCAGAACAACACAAGAAATCACATGTCAAGGTCACTCTGCTCAGCAGAAAATTTCCTTAATGCCACAAAATAATGAGTGAAAACGGATGCAAATAAAGCTTTGACCACAAGCCCAGCTCATTAGGACTGTCTGTGCTTGAGCTACGCTTCTTCTGCAAGACGCGTAGACTCTGTTCAAAGACCCCAACACTTTTGACAGGGATAGTTGATGCTTTTCTGCCAAAATTCTGTCAGCTTAAGCATCCAGCCAGACTCGGGATTGGTCTTTTCTGAAGTCAGAGCACGCCCTGCCCCCTGATATGACCCAGGAAGGCCAGCTTTCCTTTTGGGATCATGGAAATCTGTTGTCCTTAGGAAATCAACAGCAAGGGTTCTGCTATTTTAGTCAGAAATTGTCTTGGTGTTCAGAATGATCATGTCCCTCAGTTATGGTTTGGAAAGATAATCAGGCTTTCAGCCAAGTTTGAAGAAAAATACTGCCCCAAATTCATGTGCAGAGCAGTGAATGACTGGAATGCCCCTAGGAAATAAGCCAGGCAAATTCTTACCAAGGAAAGCCAGTAGTCAGCATTTCCAGGTTATCTTACTCCCTATACGTGTGAAAGAGGAAAGAGGAAAAAGGATAGGAATTTATATATATATATAAATTTTCAGAGAAGTCGTCACTTGCTTAGGAACTTACAAGTAGCTGAACTGAAATTTTAGCTACCTCTGACCTTAAAGCTTCATTTTCTCTCATGAAGTTTTTTTTCAGAAAAAATACAAAAATTTCAGAGTATCCCATTGGTTTCTTCAGTATTGCCTTGTGTCCTTCCAGAGCTGACTGACTATCTAGCTGGGAAGGAAGTCCAAGTAACAGCTGGAAAGTGGTGAGTCCCCTCACTAGCGTTATTGAGGGGAGGTTGGTGGATCACATGTTTACAGTGCCTTGTAGAGGGATTTGTGCATAGGATAAGGCAGTATGTGCCAGTGGTGGTTTATGTATTACTGATGAGAAATTTTTAAAAAACCCAAAACTTTAATAGTTGTGTATTCTTTTTTTTTTTTTTTTTCCTTTTTGTCTTTTTTCGTGACCAGCAACGGGATCGCAACCCTCGGTGTTGCGCCTGCCCCTCGCTCAGCCAGTGAGCCGCCGGTCTGTATGTGGGATCCGAACCCTCGGCGGGAGCGCCGCTGTGCTCCCAAGCGGCGCACTGTGGCAGTGCACCACCAGGCTGGCCCCAATAGTTGTGTATTCTAATGCATATTAGAAAAAATTTGGCAATATATCAGCTTGTGTTTTCAAGATATTGCTGTTTAGACACAGCTAAGTAAAAATAAATAAGCTATTTTGCAGAAACACATGGAGTAGATAATAGTGGTCCACAGATATTTCAAAAATAGTGATGGTAGCATGTGACTGACTAATGTTTGGGAATCACCAGGTGGACCAGTTGGATCTAAGGGTCCAGGGGCTTAACACAGGTTTGGAGAAACAAGTGCATATGCTCAGGCAAGCAGGCACAGGTGGCAGCAGAGGTAGGGGAGCCTGGGGATCTGGGATGATATGATTGGGCAGTTTGGGTAAAGCTGGGGTAAACCAGAGGCCCCTAGAGCTCCATATCTGTCATATCCTGCCCTGTTTTCTTCTCAGGAGAAGTATAGATGTAGGGGTGACACTTACTAGGTGTGTGACCTTAGGCAAGTTATTTACCTGCTATCAGCTATACTTTCCTCACCTGTAAAATAAGAATAATAAGAGTACTTTCACACAGGGTTGCTGAGGGAATTAAATGAGGCAATATAGGGAGAGCATAGAGACTGGTTCAATAAATGTTAGTTATTCTTATAATTATTAATTGATAATACTTATGCAGGATTAGGCCCTTCTACCACCCAGTGATCTAGGCTTAGTATATCCAGATATTTCATTTTAATCAACAATACTGTAACATTATTTGAGTTTAATCATAAATTAATTTGCATCTAAATCCTTGCTAATAATTCTCAAATACTGAGGAGAATTATTAGGATTACAATATGGTCAAGTCCCCCCATGGTCTTAATCCTTCCACCTTTCCTCTGCGTCACCTCAGGGATGGACAGGACCTCCATGACTCTGGGCCATGCCTCATCTCTTAGAGGACAAAGGCCAGCCCTGGCTGATGACTTCCCTGGCACCCCCACATGTAAATTGGTATGCAGGTCCCTTCTTGTCGCCTGTCTGAGTCTCGAGGGAGCACAGAGGGTTATTCATAGTGTCAGTTCTGGCCATGGTGCCTGAGGACATAGACATATTTTTAGTTTCTCCTCCGTAGGGTCTGGTGGAAAAGGTCATGCCTATTTTTTATTCCTGATGTCAACTTCTGAATAAACAGGATGAAGAACTCATTTCTGTTAGTAGGGCCCGAGCAATATAAGGTTGTGGTCCCCCAGCTTTGGAACATCATTTTGCCAATGACTTATAAGGAAAGTGTTTTCTAGACCCTGATCAGTTTATTGAAGTTCTTATGATGGAGAAAAGGATGAGGGACTGGTCAAAGGCCGCCCTGGAGAAGAGGGGTTAGGTGAGTTCAGGTAGCTTCAGAGGGGCTAGACTAGGACCAGTGAGAGGTAGACCTAGGGAGAGGTTTTGGACTCCATGTTTTCTATTCATCAGAATTGAGCAGGAATGGATTGTTGTATTGACAAACAATGGACACCTCACCCTTGAATGTATTTGAGAGAAGACTGGAAGGCCTCTCCTAGGATGTCGGTGATGGGAGTCCTGTGGGAGCAGGAGACTGGATAAGATGGAGGTGAGTGGCAGAGCCGGGATTTAGCCCTCCTGGCCCCTGGTCTAGTACTCTCTGTAGTAAGTCGGACTGCCTCCTGCTGTAGGGCATTGAGAACGCCCGTGAAAACCAGGGTGCTGAGGTGAGCAGGAGGTCACATGTGAGCCCAGAAGGCCACCCCACTTAGGCATAGTCTTTTCTCTCTGGTAAAGCAGTTGTACATAATAGGTGCTCAGCAAATGTTTGTTGACATGAACAAAGCAATATGGTCAGTGCCTGGCACCTAGTTAGTGGTCCATAGTGAACGAAAGCAGCACAGCTATCTAGGGCTTCAAGGGAGCTGTCTATCAAAGCTCAGGATGCATGAAAAGGCCCGTGTCTTTTTCTCACTGCAGTCTCTACTCCTAGATTCAAGGTAGGCTCAACGGTCGGATGGTGGCAAGTCCTCCTACATGCTCTGATGCCTCCTGACTTAACCTCCATTCTGGGCCTGAACTAAGATGAATCGCTCTGAGGATGCTTCTTACGTACAATGGCAGTGAGCCCAGCAGGAGTCCGTGGAGCATCCAGGATGAGTCATTAGGAGGACAAACAGCTCCTCCTCCTGCTATGGCCCCATGGCATCCCTGACATGAGAGCCATCCAGTCTCCTTCCGTGATTAACTGAATGCAGCTTAGCTGTGATCAGCAGAGCTCCCAGTCAGGGAGTGGCTGGACTCCAAACCCAGCTCCTTGGAAGCTCCTAATTGGACTCTAGCTGTCGAGAAGTAAGAGAGAGAGATTTATTGATATTTTTGAAATGCAACTTTGTACTTTTTTGATAACTAGTAAATAGCATAATTGGTGTTTTCTTATTTTGCAGCCCGGTCTACAGGAGTCATGTGAAAGGTATTTATAGCTTTCACAACTGTGATCTTATTCCTTCCTAATTGCCAAGTAGTCCTCCTCTGTTTTTGTCTGTGAATCACCCAGGATTCAGAGTCATTGTGACAGTCTGTGAGAGGGGCTTCAGTCATCCTGAAGATTCCTGGATAGCTCGGGAGGCAAATAATATGATGGAAAAGATAGCTGCTTTCTTCTCTTTTGGTTTGGGGACTTGGTTAAAGAAATGTTAGTAGATGAAACAATATTCAGATTTTTATTCTATGCCAGGAATGCTGAGAAAAGATTACTGGCTTCAAGAGCGAGCAGTTCTAGGAGGAGGGTAAGGGACCACAGTTAGGAGCTACTCCAGCCCTTGAAGATACAGAGACATTTATCCAGTCTACAGGGCTGGGGAGACACTATGCCGAGTATGGGGAGTGATTAAGAACCCTGGTTTTGCAGTTAGGCTGACAGTACACATTGTAGCTCTGCTACTCATTAGCGGGGTAATATTAGGGAAATCACATAACTTTTGAGCCTCAATATCTGTGTCTGTTTTATGGGGATGATGATATGTACCTCATTGGGTTGCAGCACATTCTAAGTGGACAAATGGTAGCAACATTATTTTAAATTCTAATAACAACTAGATGTGCAAGCTTAAGCAAGTCACTTAACTTCTTTAGGCCTCAGTTTCCTCATTTGAAAGGCATTAGAGTAGATGATTCTTTGTATAAGTCAGGGCCCAGTCAGGAAACAGAAACAGTGCCAGTTATTTTAAAAGTAAAATTAATATAAAAAGTTTTTAACCAGGTATTAGAGAATTGACAAAGCAACCAGGGAGCACAAAGGAACCAGAGAGGTAGCAACTACAGGAAGCAGCTACCACCCTCAGCTGGGGAAACAGAGGCAAGAAGTGGAGACTGTCAAAATTTAGAAGCCTAGAGAAGGGGACCCATACCTCTTAGCACCAGTCGATCCTGGTGTCTCTGGAAAGAGAAAGGGAGGCTGGTACAATGTGGTTGGTGCTGAGAAAACTGCAAACTGAATCGCTGTGCTATAGGAACAAACTGCTAGAGAAGTTCTGAAGAAGACACATTGCTGGGGCCATGCTGACCTAAATGGGAAGCAGGCAGGAAGTAGCAGATTGCTTCTCCCTCTTTTAGGTCTCCCTTTAGCATCTCCCTCCCCCAACCCATTGGAAGTGCCTCAAGGAGCAGCTGGCAAAGGAGAAATGGACTGTGCAGGGTCCCTTCCCCAGCATCATGAAGCAGAGTGTACAAGGGTGGGCTTGGAGCTGAGAGATAGCAGCTTAACACTGACATAATCTCTAAGGTTCCTTCCAGGTCAGAGTCTATGAGTCAGGTTCTGAATCCTGTGCGGAGAGCAGGTGAACTCCCAATGTGGGCTCTTGCAGAGCCAGCATGGTATGGTAGAATGAGTTTGAGCTCAGGGTCAGACAGATCTGGGTTGGAATCCTATTTCTGACCAGAAATGGGATGTTGGGTAAGTTATTTTGAATTTCTCTGAGCCTCATTCCCTCCTCTGTTAAATGATGATTCCAATACTTATCTCTCAGGGTTATTGTGCTAATTAAACAAGAAGACACATGGAAAGTGCCAGGTGGGGGTGTCTGGCACATACATGGTAGCCATTATTATTATTAGAGATTCTTGTTCAGTGAGTGTCTACTGATCAACTGGTTTCCCTTGTTGGCTGCATAAACCAATGTGTTTGAACAAACTATTTTGTTTCTTCCACTCAGATGTGACTTGGTGGACAATGATGGGGAACCTGGGCAGTGAGTCAGCAATGGCCAAGGAGTCCTGTGCCAGCTGGGTCACCTGGGGCAGCATTTGCATGGCTACTCTTGGTTCTTTTAGGAAGCCATACTTCACCCAGACTGGGATCTAGTATGTTGGCTCCTGAGCATGTGTTTACTGTGGTGCAGGGAGGATGTATTCATCATTGTGCTAAGCTTGAGCTGCAGTGAGTGGATGCCTTGGATGCCTCTCAAGCCAGTGGCAAGAACTTGTTTTTCTAACAAGAAACTGTGAGAAATGTCCTCACCCATCCAATGCCAAAGGGTGGACATGGAGACATGAGGTACGGCAAAGTGAGACTTTAATAACGGTCTTGCAAGATCGTATGGCTAAGCAGGCATGCAAAAAAGGGCTGCAGCAAGCAATTTATTCCCTAGTACACAAGTCCCTCCCCCCAGTTCTTCATTGGCTGAGTACTACTGGGTGCACAATCTTCCCAGATGATGCCTAAGATTTACTACCCCCTTGTAAGGAATTTGTCTGAGGGCTCAGAACAAGCCCTCGAAAAAGGCCTGCTGAAGCCCCATGAAGGGAGAAGTACCACGGAATGAAGAAAACAAGAGGAGCTAGCAATGAATTACCATCTCAAGGAGAGCTCTATCTGTTCAGCAACCCTTGGGGAATGGGCTGGACTGGTCAGACAACTTTTGGGCTGAGCCTCTCTTTGAATCAGTTAAAACACCCTCAGATAAGTCATTTCTTAAAATGAATCACTTAGATTATTTTTTTACAGAAACTCTGTAAACTAAGAGAATCATCTAGAATCTTTTCCCTCCACTCAGCAGAGTTTATATCCTGTTAGTTTTTCTGTGTGAGCTGTTAGACTAGAAATAATAAGGAAATACAGACTATTCATATTATTGGTGGCATTAATTACAGCCATTTATTAGGTACCTATCTTGTGTCACCTAATGTGCAAGGCTCTTTCTATGCATTATCTCCACTCCTTGAGTGCTACAGGATGAGTTTTAGTTTCCCAACATTATGCACAAGGAAATGGAGGCACAGAGCTGTTAAAATAAACTTGCCCAGGGCTTTCAAGTAGTATCAAGTGTAGACAAGATTAGAACCCAAGTCTATTGGATTCTAAACCATTTCTTCACTATTAAGCCAGGTTTTTCCCAGTGCTGGTTAAAAGAAGTGCAAATTTAACTTAGGAAATAACTGAACTTCTGGTTCACACAGTGGCAGATTATCTAATAGTGCACCTGATATACTTCCTTTCAACTTCCCATTAAAATAACAATCAAAATGGTTTGAATGGCATCTGTTTAATAGCCCCTCATTCATCTTTATCCAGCTTCTCAAAAAATGCCTAAAAACAAAACAAGACAAAACAAAAGATGAATACTTATAACTCAAATTGACAGGTTTTTTTGTTTGTTTGTTTGTTTGTTTTTCCTTTTTGTCTTTTCTCGTGTCCAGCAACGGATCGCAACCCTCAGTGTCGCGCCCATACCGGACCGGGACCGGCAACGGAATCACAACCCTCGGTGTTGCGCCTGCACCTCGCTCAGCCAGTGAGCGGGAACCGGTCTGTATGTGGGATCCGAACCCTCGGCAGGAGGCGCCACCGCGCTCCCAAGCGGCGCACTGTAGCAGTGCGCCACCGGGCCGGCCCCAAATTGACAGTTTTTGATATGATTTAAATCTGCTATGCAGACTATTTCATTTGGCCACTATGCTGACAATTATTAGGGAGGAAGTCTGTGTGTCTAAAAATGTCCTCTTAACCCAAGACAAGGCAGTCAGGCTCTTATAGTAAAACAATTCACCTCAAAAGTACATCTCTGATATATTTTTTTCCCTTTAGATTTCTAAGTAATTTTGAGAGTGTCTGCTACACACATCACAGGTGTTGTGACTAAGCACTATTTCTCAGAACCACCTGCACTTATAACCATCTATCTCCTTCCAACAGGCTCAGCACAGGTTTAGCTAGAACTGGTTGTGCTAAATTCTACTTGACGTGAGGAAAACTTCTGAAACATAGATTTCCAAAAATTGTAGGAACAGTAAAGTTGGGTTGAGAAAAGCAGTTCATGGACTACAATTTCCCAAGAGAAGGTAGGAGATATCTATTGCTCCCCCAGTGCCTTGGAGGCCTCAGGGCCATGCTAACAAAATGATTCTAAATTTCATTTAGAAAAATTAACATATGAGAATATCGAGGGACATTTTTTTTGGAGGAAAAATAGTACCAGGAGGAGTACTTTCACTACTTGATATTAAAAAATAGTAGAACATTAAAGGAATTAAAATGTGTTACTAAAAAAAAAGTATTCTACAAAAAGATTTGAAATAGAATATATAAGACTGAAATGGACAAATGGATATAGATGAAATAAATGCATGACAAAGCTCAAATATTTGAAGGAAGGGAGGATTCAACAAATTGTGCTGGCACAATAAATTAGCCATATGGAAAACATCAAATTATATCCTCACCTCACCCTATTCCTAAGTTAATTCTAGATTGTTTAAATAATATAAAAAATGAAAGGAAAAAATTTTTAAATGGAGTTTATAAGCTGAAAACTAATAGATAAACTTGAAAGGAAAATATTGATAGATTTATCTGCATTAAAAGATGAAATATCTGTCACTTGACCCTTCTGGGAAGATCAAATGAGATTAATATGTATTAAAATGCTCTGCTGGGCCGGCCCGTGGCTCACTCGGGAGAGTGCGGTGCTGATAACACCAAGGCTGCGGGTTCGGATCCCATATAGGGATGGCCGGTTCGCTCACTGGCTGAGCGTGGTGCTGACAACACCAAGTCAAGGGTTAAGATCCCCTTACCGGTCATCTTTTAAAAAAATAAAATAAAATAATAATAAAATGCTCTGCAAAGTGGAATCATTTAAAAATATTTGGAGCCAATGGTAGGAGGACATAATCTTTTCATTTGGTGGTCCCAATTCAAATTCTATCTTTATCCCAATTTTCACTTGAGTATGCTAGGATTTAGTTCACTAGAGCTGTTTTGTTTTAACAAAAGCAAAACTGGTAATTTATTCCCTACTGTATTTTCACAGTTAAGGTATCTATCACTTTTCTGAGAATGAAAGTAGCACTTAGCTAATATATATTAATTCATTCTTTTAATTAGTTCCTTCTTGAAGAACACAGGAATGTGTTGGTGTAGATCTTTAGGACTTGGAATTGTAGTAAAACAAATAGCTGTTTTGGGGAAAATAGAATAATTTAATCAAGCCCCCCTCACCTTAGGTCAGGTTGAGGGTGGTGCGGCACATTGTTTGTAAGCAAATTGTGTGTGGGGTGTGGAGTTAGTACACATGTGTGGTGCTGCGACTTGACTGGCATTTACTGCCTCAGGTGGCCGCTGCGTGCACAGCCATGCTCTTGAACCTACAGCTCCAAGGACCTGTTTGCCAGTTATCCAGCTCATAGACCTTTGTCTGGCATGTGAAGGGTTTGTGACCCAGTCTGGAGTGGGCTTGAGGGGTCTGTGAGTACCAGACCCAATCCTAGCTTGACAGTTGGCTCAGTTGGCAGGATTATGGGCAGGTAAAAGAGCTCAACAATTGGTGTAGTCTGTGACAGGATTCTGAGCATGTACAGGAGCCAAAAGCCCTTAGAAAAAGGAGGAAATGGAGTTACTTTTGAATATGATCTGCCCTGTGGCCACCTTCCTGTTGACTGGGATCTGGATGCTGCACACTGTACTGCAAGGCAGCATAGACCAGGTACAACAATGCAAAACCCCTTGGGAGGGGGAGGAAATGTAGCTATCCTTGAGCATGTGGTGCTCAGTGGCCACTTTTCTGCTGACTGGAGCCTGGCTATTTCTCACTATGCTGCAAACTGATCGAGATTTGTGGCAGAAAGAAGAGTTGTTGGAAGCATGCATAAATGTCCTGGTAGATGACGTGCAGTAACTGGCCACTCCTGCTCCTCACACCAGGGAGGACAACAAACCCAGTGAAGAGTTGGGGGAAACTGTGCATCTCCAGGAGTGACCTATTGTGCATGAGAAATTGAGACATGAGCAACCTATGGGACCAGATGGACAACCAGTGGGTGATCCACAGGTGACCCAGTTCACCACCTATGTCCCATATACCCAGGTTGAACTGGTTGACTTGGGAAGACAGTTTAGGCAGAAACATGGGGAGACCCTGGCTGCTTGGCTGTTGTGGTTATGGGACTTAGGGGTGGATAGTGTGATGTGCTCTGGTGAGGAGATGGAGATGGTGCTCTGTTACCATACACCCATCCCTGAGGCAGCAGCTACAGAATAGCCACAGATAAGCACAAGGGCAAGGTAATCACTCCTTGATGGAATGGGTGAATGCAGCTGCCTGAACCATGTGGGCAAATGCTGGAGAACTGCCCAAGATTGTTAGTAAATGGCAAACATGTGCTGAACTGGTCCAAATCATTCAGAAGCTGGGGATGCAGCAGTCCATGTTTAATGTGAACACTCATGGCCCGCATGATGAAAATTTTATAGGCAGCATGAGAGACATGTTGCTGCAAAATGCCCAGTCAATGTCCATTGGGTCACTGATAACCATACTGGCCCCATACATTGGTCATCCTATCCATGAGGTAATGACCATGATAGCCAGCTTGGGTGAAGTAGAGGAGAGAAGACAAGCAAAAGGGGTCCGAAAGGTGGCTAAGACCCAACCCCCAAGAAATACTCGGGATTTTATCCGAAAGGTACCAAGCAAGACTAGCCATAAGCAGATGTGGCTTGACTTGTTTGCAGCAGGGGTTGATAAAGAAAATTGACTGGCAGCCAAATGCAGTCCTGTTTGCCTTGTGGCAGCAATTGCACCCTGAACAGTGTTTCGCCAAACGTCAGGAAGGTAGCAAGGTACACTCAGTGGATTTATAAGTCTTTTTGGTTGCTCCCAAGAAGGTGGATGAACTGTTCCATTCTGATTAGGGAGCAGGCCAAGGTGCTTGTCTTTTGGGGGCAGGTGAGGACCGGAGGCCTCATGTTGAATTGGCAATATACTGGTCGAGGACAAATGTGCAGCTTGTTTTGGCTTTGGTGGATACAGGTGCAGAATGTAGCCTGATATATGGCAATCCAGATAAGTTTCCAGGGGCAACAGTTTGTATAGATGGCTATGGAGGACATACTACTGACGTCAAAGCTGTGTCACTGCCATTGGGCATAGGAAGATTACCTCCTCATGTATATACTGTATATGTATCTCCCATAGCTGAATACATCTTGAATATGGATGTACTTTATGGTTTGCTCCTGCAAACAACAGTTGGAGAGTTTCGGCTTCAAATATGGACAGTAAAGCCTGTGTTATGAGGATATGCTAAACATGACCCACAGGTGTTACCCAAGCCAAGATGTGTAGTTAATGTAAAGCAGTATTGCCTACCAGGAGGACATGCAGAGGTAAGTGCCACTATATTGGAATTAGAGAAAGTTGGCATTATTCATCTGGCTCAGAGCCCATTTAATGCTCCGGTATGATGGTACCTAGAGAATGACTGTAGATTATCAAGAACTAAACAAAGTAGTGCCTCCTTTGCATGCAGCTGTGCCTTCAGCTCACGACTTGATGGATCAGCTGATGACTCAGCTGGGAACTTACCATTATGTACTGGACCTCGCAAATGCTTTTTTCTCTATTCCAACCTCTGCTGATAGCCAAGATCAGTTCGCCTTCGCCTGGGAAGGAAGACAGTGGACCTTTCACGTATTGCCCCAAGCTTATCTGCATAGCCCAACCATCTGTCATGGTTTGGTGGCTGGGGACCTAGCCAAGTGGACTAGGCCCAGCACGGTTACAATGTTTCACTACATTGCTGATGTGTTACTAACCTCTGATTCTCTTGCAGATTTAACCCAACACTGCTAAGTCATTTGGTACAATGTGGGTGGGCCATGAACACAGCCAAAGTACAAGGACCTGGGCTGTCAGTCAAATTCCTAGGAGTGGTCTGGTCAAGACAAGAGTCATCCCAGAAGCTATTGTAGATAAGATACAGGCTTACTCTCGACCCACAACGGTAGCTCAGCTACATACATATTTGGGACTTTAGGGGTATTGGAGAACTTTTGTACCCCGTATGGCCCAAATGACATGCCCACTATATGCATTGACAAAGAAAGGAGCCCTCTGAGATTGGACTGAGGAAGTAGAACAAGCTTATCGGGCTACAAAAAGGGCAATACAGCAAGTACAAGCTTTACAAGTGCCTGACCCCACTAAACATTTTGAGTTAGACATTCATATAACCCAGGAGGGGTTAGGATGGGGTTTGTGACAAAGACAAGACCAATTCCACACTGTAAGACCCATCCTAACTGTAGGATTCTGGTCTCATCTCTGAAAGAGTGCTAAAGTGCACTACATACACCCTAATAGAAAAGCAGTTAGCAGCTGTGTATTCTGCCTTGATAGCCACTGAAGCTATCACAGGAACTGCCAAAGTCCTAGTAAGGACAACATACCCCATAACAGGTTGGCTGTGCACATGGGCAGCCAACCCTAAAATGGGTGTAGCTCAGACTCCCACTCTGTCTAAATGGGGGGCATATATAGAACAAAGAAGCACTGTGTCAATGAG
Organism: Galeopterus variegatus; assembly: GCF_000696425.1. NCBI lineage: Eukaryota > Metazoa > Chordata > Mammalia > Dermoptera > Cynocephalidae > Galeopterus > Galeopterus variegatus. The sequence goes on along the minus strand of NW_007728716.1, from coordinate 270,677 downwards.
TCCTCTGTCCAAAGAGTTGCAAACTGCGCTAGGCCCAGTAGAGTTCATGGAGGAAACTTTGGCACAACCCTTACCCATGGAGGTGGAGGCTACACCTTTCCATGAGGGACAGGGACCTATCACAGAGCAAGCTTGGTATACAGATGGCTCTAGCATGAGACCCTCAGCATCATGGACAGCTGTTGCTGTCCAGCCCTTAACAGATACCATGTGGTATGAAAATGGCACAGGGCAAAGCAGTCAATGGGCTGAATGGAGAGCAGTATGGATGGTGATAAAAAATGAGCCTGGGCCATTAACCATCTGTACTGACAGCTGGGCTGTGTACAAAAGTTTAACCCTTCAGATTTCTACTTGGAAGTATCAACAGTGGATGGTAGGCCACCAACACCTGTGGGGACAAGCCATGTGGCAAGAGTTATGGGAACTGGAGCATGAGAAATAAGTAACTCTTTTCCATGTCACAGGACACTTCCTCTTTGCCAGTCCAGGAAATGATGAAGCTGATTCCTTGGCTAAGGTAAGACGGCTGGAGAGAGTCCCACCTACTGATATAGCCCAGTGGTTACATTGATGAATGCAGCATGCTGGCAGCAAAACCATGTGGATGGCAGCTCAAAGATGGGCCTTGCCTATAAAATGGGAAGATGTGGTGAATGCCTGTCGTGCTTGCCCAGTATGTGCTCAAGAGAATCCACACCTCTGGCGGGTGCCCCATACAGATGGGTAAATAACTTGAGGATGGGTGCCCCTGACTCGATGGCAAGTGGACTTTGTTGGACCACTGCCAAGGTCAGAGAATTTCAGATACATCTTCACGGCTGTTGATACGACTACTGGTTTTCTGTTTGTATGGCCTTATAAGGCCCCAGACCAGGGAAACACTGTGAAGGCATTGAATAGCCTTATGGCTATGTATGGTTGGCCTGTAGTCATAGAGAGTGATAATGGAACCCACTTAACTGGACATGGGGCTCAGAGATGGGCCTCCCAGTTGTCCATTCGGTGGAAGTTATGTGTGCCATGTCATCCCCAGGAAGTGAGAATGATTGAACAGACAATGGTCTTTTAAAAAAGGGACTAAGGCTATCTACCCAACCCCCATCCCTGAAGGGGTGGACACAGCAGTTATGGCCTACAGTCAGGATTCTAAATGAGAGACCCCTGCAAGGGCAGACCCTCTCCAGTGGAAGCTCTGTTGCATAGGGCTGCAGCACCTATACAGCTGCAAATCACTACTAAAGATAAGCTTTTGAAGCCAGGATATGGCAATATTCTCTTACTGACCCCAACCTGTTTGCAACAGGGACAGACAGTACAATGGGAATGGCCTTGGAGAATAAAAGCCCCCCATATACACTGGGTAGGTCTAATAGGGCCTTGGGGAAAAGGATTAGAAGAAGGCTTGCAAGTTTCACCTTGGGTGACAAGTACCTGGCCTCCTCAAATAAAGGTAACATGGCCTGGAACAGATAAGCACTCTATTCCAAAGGGCACATTTGTATTATCCTTATGGCCAATTATGAGTTCCCTATACTGTTACATGTAGAACCTACAGATCCAACAGTGTTAGCAGATAAAGTATGGTATCATAAGCCAGGTAAGATACCTATTCCTGCAACCGTCCTTTCTCAGGATGGCAAACTGGCATGTATCTTATCAGAGGGGCGAGAACTCCCCCTATTGGTACCAATAACTCTTCTGTCTTTTTGCCCATAGTGTTCTGGCTGCAGGCACTGCACCAGGGTTGTGTGATCAAAGTGTTGGTCTGCTGCATATGTGTTGAACTTCCCCTCAGTATGACTGCAGGATTCCCAAAGAGGATCACAACAATGGTGACTACTAACTGGACATATGTGGCTCAAGGACAGAACTATAAGCCTTAAGGCATATTGAATGGACAATAGGTTAAGTAAATGTAAGGGTCATTTATCCTAAGGGAACATCACGGAAGATTCTGAACATGTAGATTGTACAGCAAGGGACCAGGAAGGGGTGGATTGTTGGGAAAATAGAATAATTTAATCAGGCTCCCTCACCTTAGGTCAGGTTGGGTGTGGTGCAGTGCATTCTTTGTAAGAAAATTGTGTGTGTGTGGGTGGAGTTAGTGCGCATGCGCGGTGCTCCGACTTGGCTAGCATTTACTGCCTTGGGCGGCCTCTGCATGTGCAGCCATGCTCTCGAGCCTACAGCTCCAAGGACCTGTTTGCCGGTTACCTAGCTCATAGACCTGTCTGTGAGGGGTCTGGGGACCCAGCCTGGCATGTGAAGGGTTTGTGACCCAGTCTGGAACGGGCTTGAGGGGTCTGTGAGCACCAGACCCAGCCCTAGCTCAACAGTTGGCCCAGTCAGCAGGATTATGGGCAGGTAAAAGAGCTCAACAGCTGTCTTGGTTGCTGGAGAAGTTTCAAGGATGGAGAGGGAGTCATGAAGAATAAAGACAGGGCAGAGCTACAGAATCAGGGAATGGGACTGGGCTGAGTTGTATTTTCTTAGAGAAAACAGCATGGGCTTTGGAACAGGCAGATGTAGGCTGAATCTTGACTCCTCACCCACTAATGAATGTTCCTGGGCCAGTTAGTTTACTTCTTTGTTCTTTTCAAAGCAGGTGATAATAGTGTCTCCCCTTGTCTGATTATTACAGGGACTAAATCATCACCTCAGGGGAGGCTTGGTGTAAAGCACAGATTCAGTGCCCTGCAGTAGTTTCCTTCTCTTTCCTTGCCTTGCTTTCTGTCTTCTCTAGCCCGTTTGGTCCCAACTCTCTATCCAGTGTATCAACAACCTTACATTGAAGGCTTACTATGTACTTGGCTCTTGGAAGGTGCTGGGAATACAAACAAGAAAAAGATACAGCTTCTGCCCTCAGGTTGTTCACAGCACCTAGAGATACAGACACTTACGTAGATAAGTCCAAAACAAGGTGATAAGGAAGGATTACTGCAATTTTGTAGGTGCTCCAAGAAAGCAATGCCTGGAGAATTGGAAAACAATCAAGCCAATGTTATCAAAACTGAGCACTAAAGCAGGAATCCCCACCTTTGCCTCCTTACTTACTCCTCTCAGAAGCCTGAAACTAACAACTGGGACCCACGGGGAAGGCTACTGCATCATTAACATATCTGGTAGCCATTCTGACTTCCTTAGCCTGCCCCCACAACTCAGTGTCTGCCACGTTCTTGACCAAATTTCCAGCTTGTCCTGGGAGGACACTGCTTCGACTTTATCCATGGATGACAGGGGGAACACAGTTCTGGTCTCATACAGGTAAGAGTCTAAGTGGCTGTTTTTTTTCTTTTAATTACAGTGATGGTAGGACTCTGGCCATAAAAAAGATCAAGAAGACATTCACTCTCCCCAAGGTGATCCACAGGAAAGTGAAGCAAGTTAGATAAGCAGAAAACCTGGGGCTGGTGGCCTTGAGGAATTACTCCTGTTGCAAAGCCTGAGCTGCACAGTGGTTGCTGTTAATAGGTGGCTCCTTCCTGCTATGGAATGGATCAGGAGCCTCAAGGTACAATAATTATAATTGTTTTTAAAGTCATCATTTTCTTACAATCTAAGGCCTTATTTTGTAGTCAGGTTGTGCCTTTTCCTTAGTGATTCCACTTCTTTCTGCTCTCTATCACTCAGTACAATAATTATAATTGTTTTTAAAGTCATCATTTTCTTACAATCTAAGGCCTGATTTTGTAGTCAGGTTGTGCCTTTTCCTTAGTGATTCCACTTCTTTCTGCTCTCTATCACTCCTCCCTACCCCATCAAGTTGGCTTTAGATTCAGGAAAGGGAGGAGAGAAGGGGACGTTACTCTTCCCTCCCATCTTATTAGAAAAGCCTTATGTGGTAATATGTCGATCTTCATTTCCTTCTTCAAATAAAAAAGGTAGGGAATGGAAGGGGGAGACACTGGGCTGATAGCAGTCTATCCTGGTTGGGAGAGACTGGGTTGGGTTGAAGTTTGTGGTTTTGCAAAATAGTCCTGATACCGAAACTCGTCTTCCAAGTAGCAAAAGACCTGCAGCGTCTTGCAGCCACTTATTATATATCTCGACCTTTGCAAAGGGCTCTGTGGCTCACCAGGTTCAGCAAACCAAAGCATTGACTTGATGAGTACACAAAAAGCATATCATAGATTATAAAGCTGGGATAATATTAGGACAAATGATCTTTCTTTTATTATGCCATATTTCAGATGTTCCAAACATCTCACCCAAGAGGTCAGGAGGGCTTTCCTATGTGGCCTTGACTTGGTGACATTCTAATGTTGATAGAAAATATTTTCAGAGCCTGGTTTCCATGAACTCTCAGCTGTTAGCTGTTCAGGTTGCTATTTACCTCCCTTTCCCTTTCTGATTCTGGCCAATGGGGAGCACACATAAGGAATAATAACCAGAGACGAAAGTACTACTTTTTTCATGGATAGACAAGCTCCTGATACCCAAAACAAACTCTTATAAAATCTGGATTGGAGAATCTGACTCTGGCCTGAAGCTGCAGTGCACGCTTCCACCACCCAGCCCAAATCTAAGTCTTTAGACTCATGTTCTCAGTCACATGAGAGAATGAGCAGGAGAGCAGTTTGGCCTGCAGAGAAGATATAAAGTCACTTATCTGGTCATTTGTACACCAGGAAAACAGGACTGCCTCACCCACCTAGTTGTAGGTAGAACAAGAAGAAAAATGGCAGCCCTGTCCCCCTAGAAGGGACTATGCTCATCATGCAGGAGCAGTTAATGGAAGAGATGGTTTTTAATACAGTGATGCCACCCACCAGCAACCGTGGCACAATGAGTGTGAGCTCTCACACATCAGAGGACCCATTTCCTCCGTGAAAAGTGAGTAAGGGGTAGAAGAGACAGGAAGCATTCCATCTCATACTCTTAAGAGAGGGGAGAGGGACAGAAGGCCCTTCATCTACCACCTGGGACTGTACTATAAGCATAAACATTCCTCCCTTCCCCAAAAGTAATGCTATTGTGCTATCCCTTGGAAGATGTCTTATTTGTAATCCAATCCTAGGATTGATGATTGGGAAAACAAGCCTTAAACTGAAAAGATGGTAGAATTTTGATTGGAGAAAAATGTTATGACTGGAAGATTCCCCATGGATAATGTGCAAGTCAATCCTTGGTTTATACAAAGCAGCACCTGTGCTTCTGTGCTGATTGTGCAGATGCAGTAATTAACCACGCTGAAATGCCAGCTGCATGCCTGTGATCTAGGGAGAGCCTAATCTCTCCCCCTGAGTTGGGGAAGGAGGATCCCAACTTAAAGAAAAACAAGCATATGAAAGGCTGGTGTGGGGAGACTCCGAAAAGTCTGCGGCTACTTGGCTTGTGGAAATTTCCTTTTGTTTCCAAAGCAACAAACGAAAACTTTTACCAATATGAGAACTTTTCTTTTTGTATTTGTATTTTATATTGTAACGTGCTGTGGCAATGTTCAAAAAACCATGAATGAATTTTGGAATTAGGCAAAGTCAGGTTTAGCATCTGGCTCTGTTACCTATGGGGGAATTGGCCATGTTATGTCACCTCTCTGAGCCTCTGTTTCCTCATTTAGCTTGAACGAGCAAAGCCACCAGTCAGGGCAGTTGTGCAGATTAGAGACACTGAATGTAAAGTGCCTGGCCCAGAACAAATTGTGATGATGATGATGCTTTTTCTAAATGCTTTACTCTGCATCACAGTGGGAGGACCTGTAAGCTTTATTTATGCACAACACTAAATCCAGGGGAATATTTGTTCCTTTATGTGGTCAGAAAAACTAGGTCAAATTTTAAAGTGGGAATTAGGAGATCATGTCCCATAAAAATCCTTTCTAATCTGTATTGGTTTTTCCAGAGAATTAGATCATCCAAACATTTGCAGATTCATTAGAGGCTGCATTGAAGTACCAGATGTGGTTATTGTGACAGAATACTGCCCAAAGAGAAGCTTGATGGCTGTTATATTCAATGATGACATTCCTCTCAACTGGTGTTTCCAGTAAGAGCCAGGCATTTAAGTGGTAGGAGAACAACCAGTGAAATCTTACAGCTAAGCCCTTTGTTCATCGACAGTCCTAAGGATTCATTGCCATATGAATGCTTTATCTTGGAATGCATTATCTTGTGTTACATTTTGGGGCATGGAAGGGGATGGATGGATCATTATATCAAGACAGGGATGTCTGGAGGGAACAGGATTTCGAATGAGGCCCACCCACTCGTGCCCAGGAGAGACCTGGCTGGAGATGCTGGCAGAAAGTCCTGTTTGGTCTCTAAA
>NW_007728716.1:256432-264400 GCF_000696425.1 Galeopterus variegatus | reverse complement strand
TGGCCATAAAAAAGATCAAGAAGACATTCACTCTCCCCAAGGTGATCCACAGGAAAGTGAAACAAGTTAGATAAGCAGAAAACCTGGGGCTGGTGGCCTTGAGGAATGACTCCTGTTGCAAAGCCTGAGCTGCACAGTGATTGCTGTTAATAGGTGGCTCCTTCCTGCTATGGAATGGATCAGGAGCCTCAGTCTTGGGAAATGAATCATTGTTTGTGAACCTCTGGTTCTTGAGTCATTGTTTCTCCATCACTGTGGTTTGTAGGGCTGTGGTTTTGTGGACTGTAGTCTTTCTGTGGAGGTGTCTCTTCCATTGTTAGATGGCTCTAAGCATGTCTTCCTTATCCTGAACATCAGTAAGTCTTCCTGTTAACTTCTACACATTGGTCTTTATGTTGAGTCTAATCTGTCTTCAGCTGGGTACTTTCTATGCATCATTTCTACTCCTTACCTCTAGCTACTTACCTCACTAGATATGTAGGCTTTATCGCTCCATTTTGCAGAGGAGGAAACTGGGATTTGAGAGGTGCAGCAACTTGATCAAGGTCGCAGAGCCAGTAAGTGGCCCAGTCAGAATTTAAAATTTGACTGATTCAAAAGCCTATGCTTTTACCACTACACTATACTATTTTTTAAAACCTTTTTCTTCTTGTAGTAAAATATACATGACATTAAATTTACTATTTAACCATTTTTAAATCTATACTTCTGTGGCATTAAGTGCATTCATGTTGCTGTGCAACCATCAGCTATCTATTTTTTACACATTTAAAGATAGCAGGGCATCCAAGCTTTTTGGTAATGGACCACAGGATCATTAATTAAGATCATTAATCTACATGTGTGTGGGCCAATGAATTTCTAATTGGTAACAATGGCTTGGTGAACAATTATTTGGATGTGATTCAAACACACATCTGAATTCGGGAGATATGTTTATTATCTTCTGTCAGGAACGTCATAGTCTCCCAACTTCAGGAAATTAAACAAGAACGTCTCACTATTATGTGATTAATTACATTCAGCTTTAATTAAATTGCTAATTGATCCTTGTTTACCAGTTTGACATATGGGTGCTGCAGACACACCAGGGTAGTGACGTGTAGGTAAATACACCAGAGAGCTCATGTGTTACCTAATTAGAAAGCCTCAGGTGGTCCACCTGGGGGCAGCAGGCATGCTGGATTACCAGGAAGGGTAAGTATTCCTGAAGTTTTCTCTTCACCAGGTTGAAAATCCTTGTTTTTCCTCATACAGCATAGTTTCCAAAGTCCTGCATTAAACGCACTACTCTCCAGCCTGTTGACTCGCATTTCTTTCCAACAAGTGTGGCCTCTGGAGTGGATCTCAACAATCTTGTTACAGTCCTACAAGTCCAGAGCAGAGTGCCGCTCCCTAGCCTTGGACAGCATGCCTCCTCTCCTGCCACCCTAAATAGCAAAAGTCCCTCTGGCAGTGCCTTCGTGTTGCTGGCTCATATTGAGTTGTAGTTGTTCTAAACTTCAAGTCTTCATATATATTTTTGTGAAAACAGTGCTCCATACTGATGTCCTTGTGAATTGGCTTTTTGGACTCAAGGGTAAGACTTCATCTGTCAAGGATAGAAAATATGTGCAATGCTTGTGCCCGTGCACTTTGCTCACATCCATGGACTGTCCTAATATTAGCACCCTTTCCTATGAGCCCACATCTGGCCTCAGAATCCTTCTCAACACAGTGCTCCAGTTAGTCATTTCCAATCATCTCTCAGAGTTGGTATATAAGTACAAACCTAATAGCCTTCCTTGCTTTTCATTGATTTATATTTTATTTTATATTTAGCCTGTCATAGCAAAGGATAAAGAGAGGTACATTAGGGACAAGAAGACTAGTATGATGGGTAAAGTATTAGAGCTTGATAGAATTAATATCACAAATGTTTAGAAAAGTAGAAAGTTGGTTGCAGCATAAGTACAATAATTATAATTGTTTTTAAAGTCATCATTTTCTTACAATCTAAGGCCTGATTTTGTAGTCAGGTTGTGCCTTTTCCTTAGTGATTCCACTTCTTTCTGCTCTCTATCACTCCTCCCTACCCCATCAAGTTGGCTTTAGATTCAGGAAAGGGAGGAGAGAAGGGGACGTTACTCTTCCCTCCCATCTTATTAGAAAAGCCTTCTGTGGTAATATGTCGATCTTCATTTCCTTCTTCAAATAAAAAAGGTAGGGAATGGAAGGGGGAGACACTGGGCTGATAGCAGTCTATCCTGGTTGGGAGAGACTGGGTTGGGTTGAAGTTTGTGGTTTTGCAAAATAGTCCTGATACCGAAACTCGTCTTCCAAGTAGCAAAAGACCTGCAGCGTCTTGCAGCCACTTATTATATATCTCGACCTTTGCAAAGGGCTCTGTGGCTCACCAGGTTCAGCAAACCAAAGCATTGACTTGATGAGTACACAAAAAGCATATCATAGATTATAAAGCTGGGATAATATTAGGACAAATGATCTTTCTTTTATTATGCCATATTTCAGATGTTCCAAACATCTCACCCAAGAGGTCAGGAGGGCTTTCCTATGTGGCCTTGACTTGGTGACATTCTAATGTTGATAGAAAATATTTTCAGAGCCTGGTTTCCATGAACTCTCAGCTGTTAGCTGTTCAGGTTGCTATTTACCTCCCTTTCCCTTTCTGATTCTGGCCAATGGGGAGCACACATAAGGAATAATAACCAGAGACGAAAGTACTACTTTTTTCATGGATAGACAAGCTCCTGATACCCAAAACAAACTCTTATAAAATCTGGATTGGAGAATCTGACTCTGGCCTGAAGCTGCAGTGCACGCTTCCACCACCCAGCCCAAATCTAAGTCTTTAGACTCATGTTCTCAGTCACATGAGAGAATGAGCAGGAGAGCAGTTTGGCCTGCAGAGAAGATATAAAGTCACTTATCTGGTCATTTGTACACCAGGAAAACAGGACTGCCTCACCCACCTAGTTGTAGGTAGAACAAGAAGAAAAATGGCAGCCCTGTCCCCCTAGAAGGGACTATGCTCATCATGCAGGAGCAGTTAATGGAAGAGATGGTTTTTAATACAGTGATGCCACCCACCAGCAACCGTGGCACAATGAGTGTGAGCTCTCACACATCAGAGGACCCATTTCCTCCGTGAAAAGTGAGTAAGGGGTAGAAGAGACAGGAAGCATTCCATCTCATACTCTTAAGAGAGGGGAGAGGGACAGAAGGCCCTTCATCTACCACCTGGGACTGTACTATAAGCATAAACATTCCTCCCTTCCCCAAAAGTAATGCTATTGTGCTATCCCTTGGAAGATGTCTTATTTGTAATCCAATCCTAGGATTGATGATTGGGAAAACAAGCCTTAAACTGAAAAGATGGTAGAATTTTGATTGGAGAAAAATGTTATGACTGGAAGATTCCCCATGGATAATGTGCAAGTCAATCCTTGGTTTATACAAAGCAGCACCTGTGCTTCTGTGCTGATTGTGCAGATGCAGTAATTAACCACGCTGAAATGCCAGCTGCATGCCTGTGATCTAGGGAGAGCCTAATCTCTCCCCCTGAGTTGGGGAAGGAGGATCCCAACTTAAAGAAAAACAAGCATATGAAAGGCTGGTGTGGGGAGACTCCGAAAAGTCTGCAGCTACTTGGCTTGTGGAAATTGCCTTTTGTTTCCAAAGCAACAAACGAAAACTTTTACCAATATGAGAACTTTTCTTTTTGTATTTGTATTTTATATTGTAACGTGCTGTGGCAATGTTCAAAAAACCATGAATGAATTTTGGAATTAGGCAAAGTCAGGTTTAGCATCTGGCTCTGTTACCTATGGGGGAATTGGCCATGTTATGTCACCTCTCTGAGCCTCTGTTTCCTCATTTAGCTTGAACGAGCAAAGCCACCAGTCAGGGCAGTTGTGCAGATTAGAGACACTGAATGTAAAGTGCCTGGCCCAGAACAAATTGTGATGATGATGATGCTTTTTCTAAATGCTTTACTCTGCATCACAGTGGGAGGACCTGTAAGCTTTATTTATGCACAACACTAAATCCAGGGGAATATTTGTTCCTTTATGTGGTCAGAAAAACTAGGTCAAATTTTAAAGTGGGAATTAGGAGATCATGTCCCATAAAAATCCTTTCTAATCTGTATTGGTTTTTCCAGAGAATTAGATCATCCAAACATTTGCAGATTCATTAGAGGCTGCATTGAAGTACCAGATGTGGTTATTGTGACAGAATACTGCCCAAAGAGAAGCTTGATGGCTGTTATATTCAATGATGACATTCCTCTCAACTGGTGTTTCCAGTAAGAGCCAGGCATTTAAGTGGTAGGAGAACAACCAGTGAAATCTTACAGCTAAGCCCTTTGTTCGTCGACAGTCCTAAGGATTCATTGCCATATGAATGCTTTATCTTGGAATGCATTATCTTGTGTTACATTTTGGGGCATGGAAGGGGATGGATGGATCATTATATCAAGACAGGGATGTCTGGAGGGAACAGGATTTCGAATGAGGCCCACCCACTCGTGCCCAGGAGAGACCTGGCTGGAGATGCTGGCAGAAAGTCCTGTTTGGTCTCTAAATGTTTTGGCTATAGGTAACAGCAAGTAGTCCTGGCAAGCAGTAGGCACTGGCCTAATTAATTTATGTAACAAAAACTGTGCTAGGCACCAAAGGTTATAAAAATAAATAAAAAATATTCCCTGCCTTCGAGAACGTCTTGGTCTGTTGGGGAAGACAAATAAGTGGAGTTACAGAACAGTGACAGAGCTCCTAGAGTGTGTCAGGTGTAGGGGAGCAGTAGCTAGCCCAGGCTGGGGATGAGAAATGGGCCGTGAAAGATTTCCCAGTGGAGTGAGCTGAGGAAGAGTAGAAGTGCGCCAGGAGAAGGGAAGAAGAGAGGTCGTTTCTTGCAGTGGGAATGGCACGTGTAAGATCTTAGAGAGGATAGTTCAATCTGGCATTGTAAGTAGGTTAGGAAAGCAGGAGCTTAGAGATGGGGGTGGAAGTAGGAGGAAAGAGTGGTGAGAAACAAGAGTGATAAGCGGGGCCAGACCGTAAAGGCACTTTGAGCAGCCAGTGAAGTATTTAAAATAGGGAGTGTCATGGTCAGATGTTCATTTTAGAAAGATCACTCTGGCACATGGAAAATTGGTTGAAGTGGGAAAGACAGTTGGCAGCGAGATGATATTATGTTGTATCAATCCATCGCAGTCATTCTGGACAACGATGTTGGTGGCCAGTAAGGCAATGGCCTTGGAGATAAAGGGGAAGATTCACTGGATAGATAGGAAGGAGGCAGAACTGAGAGGACCAGGTGACTGGTTTGATACTGGAAGTTGAGAGAGAAGGAGGAGTAAAGGGTGGTTTCTAGATTCTGGTGTGAACAACTGGGGAGAAGGCGTTGACATCTGATGAGATATGGTGGGATGTCTTATAGTGTATTCTGTGAAATGACATCTGGCTGAATGGGCTACAGGTAGGTGTTATTGAAATAAAGAGTTCTGTGAAGAAAAGTGTTTGGGAAGCACAATAGTAACAAAGTGAGACAATTTTTGCATGTTTGGTCTTGAACAGGCTAACGTTCATCTTCAAGATGATGTTTCCATACTTATTTGAATCTTGCTTTCATGACGCATCCTGAGAGACAGAGTTCTGCAGAACATGGTCTGCGAAATGTTGACCTATGGAACTCAGCAGGATGAGTAGGTTTTGGGGCATGATGGTGAGATCATTGATAGACATGTTGAGTTTGAGGTCTCTCAGACATTCAATTGGAAACGTCTAGTTTAGAGCAGTTTGGTATTTTGGTCTGGAACTCAGGAGAGAGGTCTGGCCTAGAGATAAAGATTAGTCAATAGCATATAGATGACTTTTGGGACATTAAGAGTTAATGAAGAGAGGAGGAGGAAGAGAAGAGAAGTGAGTTTAGAATGCCAGGAAGAATTTAAGGCTTGTGCGTGGGAGGAGGAGCAGGGGACAGAGGGAAGGGGTCTCATTTTGGAGACTGGAAGTGTCAGGGCACTGTCAGGAGGCCGAAAAAGAATATTTAAAGATGAATGACCCAACACTGTCAGACACTACTGAGGTCAAGAAATTCAGGACTGAAAAGTGTGTGTTGGGTGTAGCAACAAGGAAGTCGTTAGGGTCTTGGCTAAATTGATTTCAGTGGAGTAAATGTGGGCTGATTTTGGATTAGAGTGGGAGATGGATGCAGGAAGTGACAAATCTTTTGAGGATTTTGGTTGTGAAGGATAGGATTGAGGGGAGATTATTTTATGAAGGAAGAGACATTTAAGAGAAGGAGATAGGAGTAAGAAAGAAGGAGAGACTGAAGATACAGATCACAGGTAAAAACGTTAGGGATTTCTTTTGCTGACAAGGTGGTCTAAGGTGCTAACCATAGTCGAGATCTGAGCCAGGCCAGGAGGCACGTGAGCACTCATCAGCATCAGTAGGGCTGGTGCAGGCCTGCTCACCTGAAAGTCGACAGCTTTCAGGAACCTGGCAGCGTTCCCGATCTGGGGTTCTGGTCTGGGATCTTAGATGTGATCAGGCATAGGGACTCAGTTACCTGAACTGGAGGACAGGGTAGGGAACATGCCAGGAAGTCAAGCCAGAATTTACGTGGGCACAAAGTTGAGGATAGCCCAGAAGTCAGGGGAATCCTCACCAAGTCCCATGTTAGGCTGAGGTCCTAAAATCCCTTCTGCCATGGATCAGGGTTGGCATTAGTACCTTCCAGGTGGGCACTTTGGTAGTAGCTGTGGGAAGGTCAGGTAGACAGACTTGGATCCTGTTGGCCACTCTCTGGACAGCACTTCCCTTCTGGAAACCTTTTCAGGTTCAGGAAGCAGATGAACTAGAGTCCAATAACACTTTAAGAAAACTGGATTCAAGGAGTTTCCCAAAAGTACATGTGCATAATGCTGCGCTTCCTTTCTCCTCTTTCTTAATCTCCTTCTCTGTCTCTTTCTTTTTTCCCCCCTCTATCCATCTGTTGTTGGTGCACCATTGAAAAGTCAATCATTTATGCCATATAAATTCCTCCTCAAAAGAGATGTGAGGAGCTTTGTTTTCATTGCACAACCTCATTATTTTTGTTCCGATATCAACTAAAGTGTGGACTTTCTGAGAACATTTGAGGCCTGAATCCTGTTCTCAGCTCACATGGAGTCCTTTTTATGTCTCAGGTTTTCCTCTGCCTTGGACATTTCTCAAAGCACAGCTTATCTCCGTCAGCACAAGGTGTACCATGGGAGGCTAAAATCTACTAACTGTGTGACTGATGATCGGTGGGTTTGTAAAATTTCAGGTAAAGGGATAAACATCATATTGGTACACATGTTTTCCTAGCTACAGAGTGATTTCAGTCAAGTGGATATGCTGGATAAAGGGATAATTCACTTCCTGGGCAGGACAGAGCAGGACAGAGAGAGACAGCATGAGATTTCATCACATTACTTAAAATGGCATGCAAATTAAAACTTATGAATTGTTTATTTCTGGAATTTTCCATTTAATATTTTCAGACCACAGTTAACCGTAGGTATCTGAAACTGGAAAGTGAATCCGCAGATAAGGGTGAACTACTGTAGTTGCTACGGAGACTGTATGGCCCACAAAGCCTAAAATATTTACTATCTGAAAACTGTGGAAAGTGAATCCGCAGATAAGGATGAACTACTGTAGTTGCTACGGAGACTGTATGGCCCACAAAGCCTAAAATATTTACTATCTGGACTTTAAATGCCATGGATAGCTGCTTATATTGTGCACTGCGTACAGACTAGTGTGAATTGATACAGTTTGAATATATTGTCCCCCCAAAGCCCATGTTAAAATCTGATCCCCAATGTGGCAGTGTTGGGAAGTGGGTGCAGATCTCTCTTGAATAGATTAATGCCCTCCCTGTTGGTGGGGGGGGGGGTAGTGAGTGAGTTCTTACTCTATCAGTTCCCAGGAG
>NW_007728716.1:253576-256422 GCF_000696425.1 Galeopterus variegatus | reverse complement strand
GTTGAATCTGGGTGATGGGTACATGGGGAGTATACAATCTCTTTATTTTTACGTATGTTTGTAAGTTTTTTATAATAAAAAAGATAAAGCAAAAAAGATATGGATCAGTGGTGGAAAAAGACTAATAGTCCAAGATAATATCAGTGGGGAGTAACCTGGAGGTTGATCGATGACAGAAACCAGGGAGAGGAAGGATGGCAGAGGATTCTAAGGAGTAAGTGTTTCTGGATTGTTGACTCTTAGCTCATTCTGCTACATGTATGAAGATTTAGCCTGCGATGTTTCTTGCCCATAGATCACTGTATCCTTCAAAGGCTTGTTTGGCTAATGCGGTCTGCTCAGGGTTAACAAAAGGGAGAAAAGTTGGGGATTATGAAGTTAGTGATAATTTCCCAGCGATTTCAGGGTGGCTGTAAAGTGCGATGTGCGCCTGGACCTCCGAAGTCAAATATTCTCTCTGCTTTGTTCAGATTTCCCCCTCTTCAGCCCAATTACGAGGAACCTATAATCTGGCAAAGAGGCAGACCAGGATTGCCACAGTAATCTTAAAACACAATCATGCAGGTAATCTGGACTTCACGAATTAGTGCTTAGAGTTAGGCAATGCTCTTTGAATAAAAATGGACTAGTTTTTTGCAGTGTCTTCCCCCTTCCCGTTCACATTACCTTTACATCCAAGTTTAATTAGGCACTTGAGATTTTCATTTAGTTCAAATTCAATGTGGTTATTATTCTACTTTCTCTACTTGGTGAGATCTATCATTTCCATTCTTCATGGACTTCACATGAACTTAAATCACAATGACATTTAAGTCAGTTATGATGATGATGATGCTTGTGAAACTTTCGAGTTTTATGAGGTTGTATGTCCTCATGGAAAATGTATTTCTTATCTAATGGTAGACTTTGGTTTGCAATTGTATGGAAAAGAAGATTCCAGTAAGTGTTGTGGGTCATACTGACCGTGCCTGCAACAGATGTATCTGGACCCAGAAGCTCACTTGGTGTTGTATTATGAACTGCTGCTCCAGGAGATGTGTACAGGTGGTCCTTGATCTTCTTACTCTTTTACTCCTTCCATTGTTCCTCCTTTCTTGTATTATATTTAATGAAAGCTGTTGTCTCAGAGAAAAATTAAATGGTCAGAATGAAATTGCAATATTTTGGGTGAGAGAATTCCAGCAAATAAACTTAGTGTGACTCTGTTGGGTTGAATGTGGGAATCTTAGAGGTGGAAGTGTAGGAACATGGGCTATTTATTGTCTATAAGTTGAGAAAAAATTATACAAACAATTTAGAATTAATATAATTATTCATGTTGCACTTAGCAGGTAAATTAAAAAGTGTTTTTTGTTCACATATTTTAAATATTCAGAAAGAAAGGACAAAGGCGTTTAGCAGAGGAGGCATTTAAGCATGGGAATTACTTCTCAGCTGCCTGAAGCTGAAGTCTGATGAAAGAGAGTGTGAATGCCAGGGCTGCAAAGCTCTCGGCTTTGATGATCAGGGAAGCATCAGGAGCCTGTGACTTCTTAGTCTGGTTGCTGAGGATCCTTTTTCTGTTAGATGACAACTCTCAGAGGACTGTACATCAATGAAATGAGTCAAACTGTGATTTGCTTTGCATCCTTCTTTCTGCTTTTGTCATAAAACCAAACCAACCAAGCAAACAAAACAAACAAACGTAAAAAAAGTGGAAAAGATGGAAGTGGGTTTTGGGACTGTGGTCATGAGATTTGTGAGAGAGGCTGACCATTGCCATTTTCCAGGAGCAGAGGGCACAGATAAAGTTCACATTGTCAACATGAAATATGTGAGTATATCCAAGAGAAAGTTAGAAAATGACTGAAAAATTATAATAATTAAAATAGTTTGATATTGCTGCATGATTCCATTTATATAAAAGACAAATATAGGCAAAACTAACCTCTTTTGGAATTCAGGATAGTGATCACCCTGTGTGTTTGTGTGTGTGTGTTGGCAGTGATTGGAAGGGAGCTTGAGGAGGACTCTGGGGGGCTGGTAATGTTCAGTTTCTAACCTGGGTGCTGGTGTCACAGCAAGTACAGTTTGTAAAAATCCATCAGGCTGTACACTTAAGATTTGCAGACTTTTTAATATATACTTAAATAATATACTTAAAATATTTGTATGATACTGGTACCAGGATAGACAAGATAAAGAGATAAAAATAAATAATCCTGAAATGAACCATAGTAGTTATAATAATTTAGTATTTCATAAAAATAGAATATCAAATAAGTGAGAAAAGGAGACACTGTTTAAATAAAGGATCCAGGACAACTGTCTAAACANTGGGGGGGGGGGGGGTAGTGAGTGAGTTCTTACTCTATCAGTTCCCAGGAGAGCTAGTTGTTAAAAGGAGCCTGGCACGTCCCCTCCCTCTCTGTCTTGCTTCCTCTCTCCACGTGATCTCCTTGCACCCGCCAGCTGCCCTGCCACCTTCCGCTATGAATAAAAGCTGCCTGTAGCCCACGCCAGATGCAGCTATCCCAGTATTGTGAGCCAAATAAACTTTTCTTTATAAATTACCCAGTTTCAGGTATTATGTTACAGCAACACAAAAGAAGACTAATGCATGAATGGTACTGCTCCCTGGGGTTATGCAGTGGTCCTGGCACTGAACAGAGTGAAGTTAATTATCGGTGATATGATAGAGTGCTTCAGAATTGCTTTAAAATACTCCAGGAAAACAAAACAAAGCAAAGCAAAGCAACTGGGTGGGGGATATAGGTGAAACACAAATGGCAGAATGTTGGTAATTGTTGAATCTGGGTGATGGGTACATGGGGAGTATACAATCTCTTTATTTTTACGTATGTTTG
>NW_007728716.1:250174-252562 GCF_000696425.1 Galeopterus variegatus | reverse complement strand
AAAAAGACTCATATTGTAAAGTCTTCTGGGTATTAGGGTGAATTCCCCCCATCCAAATTTAGGCATACTGAGTTGAAGGAGACCAGGACTAAAAATACTCTGGTCACATCTGGAACATGGAGATCCCTTGGGATTTGTTTCATTTGACTACATTGCAATCATAATGATGTCGAGAATGGATTTTGTTCCCTAGAATGTGAGTCATCACATATATTCTTCTCACCCTTAGATTTTGTTTATTTATTTTAAGTAATTTCTCTCCAGGATTATAAATTCCAGTAGGTCACAAAAATTATACACATTTTCAGCGTAGATCAAAATTGTCCACCTTACTGGTTAGCTGCCCAAAACAAACAAACAAACAAAAACAACAAAAACTGTCCTAAAGACATTGTCTGGAGGAGCTGAAGACAGCCCCCTCTACCTGGAAGCAGGCAAGACAACATGCCTGGGGGCCTCAGCAGCTCCTTCCACACATAAGCAGGCAAAAAATCATGCCCAGGGGCCTAGGCAGGAGCTGAGGGCAGCCCACTGTACATGGAAGCAGGCAAGAGAGCACACCAAAAACACCTCTTCCATGTGGGTGGCCCATCACAGCCACTGCCACAGCCATGGATGCCACAAAAGCAGCTCGATGCCACAGTAGTAGCCACAGCTGCCATGCAGGCAGCCCACCTTGACTTGCAGACACTTGGCTGCACTGACATAAGGAGAATCACCAGTGGAGATTGGAAAAAGAAGAGGACATCTATCTCCTCAAAGCCCACTCCAGAGTAATAGAAGCAACTGCTCTACCAGATGACCTGATATCAACATAAAGATACTAGAAATACAAAAACCCAAGAAAATAAGACACCACCAAAAGGATACAGTAATTCTCAAATACCAGACCCTATAGATCAGGAAATGCTTGAAATGTCTGAAAAGGAATTCCAAGCAACAATCTGAGGAAACTCACTGAGATTCAAGAAGATTCAGATAGATAACATAATGAAATGAGAAATAAAATATGGGCTATGAAGGAGAAAATTTACAGAGATTAATACCTTAAAAAGGAACAGAGCAGTCAACAAAATAAAAAACCCAATTGCGAGCTTAAGCAGCAGGCTAGAACAAGTGGAAGAAAGAGTTTCTGATCTTGAAGGTAGTTTTTTCAGAACCCAGGGGGATAAGGAAAAAAAAAAAAAGACAAAAGAATTTTTAAGAATGAAGAAAATCTAAGACAGCTAGCAGACAACCATAAGCATACAAACATTTGAATCATGGGTGTTCCAGAAGGGGAGGAGAAAGGAAATGGCATGGAAAACCTATCCTTCAAAATAATAACAGAAAACTTCCCAGGTATAGGGAGAGACACGGACCTTCAGATCAGGAGTCTCAAAGATCTCCAGACAGATTCAACCCCAAAATACCATCTTCAACACACATTATAGGCAAACTGGCAAAGCTCGAAGACAGAGAATCTTAAAAGAAGCAAGAGAAAAGCATCAAGTCACCTGTAAGGGAGCCCCTATCATACTGACAGCAGACTTCTCAACAGAAACTGTACAGGCCAGAAAAGAATGTGATGGTATATTCAAAATGCTAAAAGAGAAAAACTTCCAGGCAAGAATACTATACCCAGCAAGGCTATCCTTCAAAAATGAGGGAGAAATAGTATATTTTCCAGACAAACAAAAACTGCAGGAGTTTGCCACCACACGACCAGCTCTACAAGAAATCTTCAAGAAAGTCCTGCATCAGGAATCCAAAAAACAATAATGACTATATTTTCCAGACAAACAAAAACTGCAGGAGTTTGCCACCACACGACCAGCTCTACAAGAAGTCTTCAAGAAAGTCCTGCATCAGGAATCCAAAAAACAATAATGACTACCATAAATACACAAGAAAGAACAAAACCCACTGGTAGAAGAAAAATGAAAACAGAGACTGACTCTTACCACTACAAAAAACCAAATCTTACCACCAGAAAAAATCATAATGACAATGTAATAATGCCCCTGCATTATTTCTGATTTTAGTAATTTTGGTCTTCTCACTTTTTTCATGGTCAGTCTAGATAAAGATTTGCAAATTTTGTTGATCTTTTTCAAGAATTAACTTTTGGTTTTGTTGATTTTCTCTATTATTTTTTAATTCCCTATTTCATATATTTCTTTTGTAATCTTTGTTATTTCCCACTTATATTTACTTTTGGTTTAGTTTGCTCTTCTTTTTCTATTTTTGTAATATAGAAGTTTATATTACTGATTTGAGATTTTTCTTATTTTTAATATAGGTGTTTTACAAGTATAAATTTTCTTCTAAGCACTGCATGAGCCCTGCATCCTGTAAATTTTGATATGCTGCACTTTGTTTTTTGTCTCAAAGAACTATCCAATTTCC
>NW_007728716.1:247863-249650 GCF_000696425.1 Galeopterus variegatus | reverse complement strand
TTTTTTTTTTTTTTTTTTTTTTTTTTTGTCTTTTTCGTGACTGGTAAGGGGATCAACCCTTGGTGTGGTGTCACCTGCACCGTGCTCAGCCAGTGAGCGCAACGGCCATTCCTATATAGGATCCGAACCCGTGGTGGGAATGTCACTGCACTCCCAGCGCTGCACTCTCCCGAGTGCGCCACGGGGCCGTCCCCAACATTTGTGAATTTTCTAAATTTCCTTCTATTATTGTGGTCAGAGAACATATTTTCTATGACCTTAGCCTTTTTAAATGTATTAAGACTACTTTTGTGGGTCCCCCTCAAACAAAACCACCCAAAAAACAAACAAAAACCCCCAATAAAGACATGGTCTATAAGACAAATAGGAGGTGATTTAGAGTGAGGCATCATTCTTTGAAATTGCTTTTCATTTCATTATTTAAAATGTATAACCCTTGGGAAATGTATATATCAACCAATAGTGTCATGTGCTTCTGAATGCCTTTTAACAGATAAATTAAGGGATGTGGGAGTTTCAAGCAGAGCAATCAAACATTACTAACTGATTTTGTTGCTTTTAAATAAATGCAAAGAGGAACAGAAGTAGAGATGAAAGCATGTAATAAGACAATTTGCCTCGACTCTTAGAGGAATCATGAAATTTTGACCGTAGTGGAGAATTCACTTTTTGCCAATAACTACACTAATTGGGTTCATACACTATTCCCATTTTTCCCAATTACTTGGTTACCCTCAGCTTCAATATGTGTTTATGTAAATTAATTTTCAGCAACAAACTTGCAATTTAAATGTAGTCCCACAGAGACTGAAAACAAAACCAAAGAAAAAACTACCACTCTTCATGAGGATTGACTCATAGGAGTCACCATTTGTCATCTGTATCTGAAAGTGGACTCTCTCAGACAAGCACAGAAGAATTAGGTCATTTCTATACAAAGCAGTACCATATATGGGACCAGACTATGGCAGGGACTAGGCTGACATCACTCTGTCCTCCACAGGAGTGAGCCGAGTGTGTGTGTGGGACAGTAGGGAGTAAGGAGCCTGACTCGCACGGTTGGAGGCCACCGGTCTGTGCTGGGGAGCACTGGGATGACTGGATGTCTAGGGGGGCCCTTTGGTGGAGATTCTTAAGTGCCAGGTTGAGGAAGTCACACTTTACCGGAAAGAAGCACTGTCAACTCTTAAATGGTGGGAATGACGTGGTGGAAAGAAGAGAGAGACAGGTATTGCTGGCAGAATTGAATTCTTTCCTTCATAGTTAATTAAAACATTTAGGAAAGGCTCCAGAGTGTGTCTCATAGTGTAATTCTAAATGTTGTTTAACAGATAAATGGATACATTTGCTAATTTGACCCTTTTTACCTGTCAGAGGGCGGCCCAGGCATTGAATTAACCATCTGCGTGTCCCTCTTGGGACACCCAGAACTAGAACTATTAGCTGGAAATCACTGTATAAATTATTTATTTGTGCTGTTTCATTTTCAGATGAGGCTACTGACACCCATAGAGATTAAAAGACATTTTTAAGACTCCAGTTTGCTCTGACTCTCACCTATTTCTCTGGTGGAAGGATACAAATTCAGCCCCATGCTTCCTGTTTCTCTCTTTTCAACACTATTTCCATTATAATTGTGGGTGACCTCAATAGCTATGAGGACAAAGTGTACACTATCTGTCCTGTCAGTTCTTTGACACCATCTTCTCTATGATCTTGCCCCTTATTCTACATCACACCTGAGATATCATCATTACCCATCACTGGATCCCCTTCACAATCTCGGT
>NW_007728716.1:241789-246643 GCF_000696425.1 Galeopterus variegatus | reverse complement strand
CGGGAGCGCCGCCGCACTCTCAAGCGGCGCACTGTAGCAGTGCACCACCGGGCCGGCCCTAGAGATGATACCTTCTAAGGAAGCACATGTGAAGAGGAAAGAGCAGAGAGAGGAGCCATGGCAGAATCCTGCTTCTGTTTCAATTATTTCTAATACTAAGTAGTTTCTCTTTATCTTCCTTTCTTTTCTCTCCTCCTGCAGAAGTCAGAGCCTTGTTCTGAAGAATATTCCTTATGTCTCCCTCTTGAGGAACTGATTCTATGGAAGCCTGAGAATCGCTGTCCCTGCCCCTGGAGTGTGCAGATGTCAGGGGGTGAGGAGGGAAAGAACTTGATGAGCGCTGACTCTGAAACCATCACGTTGACTATACAGGAGCTCACGGTTACATGTGGGAAAGAGAGATATCAGCAAGAGTAAACTGTTGCCTCAAGTAACAACTTCCGGCATTTTTCTGGCTATTAGGAATCCATCTCCAAGTGGAGATGATTCAGTAGGTG
Source organism: Galeopterus variegatus (assembly GCF_000696425.1). Lineage (NCBI taxonomy): Eukaryota > Metazoa > Chordata > Mammalia > Dermoptera > Cynocephalidae > Galeopterus > Galeopterus variegatus. The sequence goes on along the minus strand of NW_007728716.1, from coordinate 246,146 downwards.
CTGTGGATTGAATGTCCCCCTGAAACTCCTTAAAATTTAATCCCCACTGTGACATTGTTAAGAGGGTGGGAAATACTATTATGGTAATGGAAAGATGGGGCCTGAAGAGGTGATTAGATTGTGAAGACCATGCCCTAGTGAATGGGTTAATCTGCTGATGATTTATTTAATGGTGGTCATGAGTGTGGTTATGATGGTTTTATAAAGACAGTGAGTGAAGAGTTGCTTTCTCTTGCTCAAGCCACCATTTGCCATGTGATAACCTGCGTTGCTGTAGAGCCACCACCACCACAGCCCTCACCAGATGTATTCCCTGGACCTTAAACTTCCCAGTCTCTGAAACTGTAAGAAATAAATTCTATTTCTTTATAAATTAACCAGTTTCAGATATTTCTATTATAAGCAACAGAAACGGACTAGTATAGCAGGCAATTTGGAATATGTGTCAGGAGCTTGGAACAGAGGCTCAGATGGAGGTAGAAATTTAGTTGTAGATGGAGATGAAGCCTTCCAAGGGAGAACAAGTGAAAAGAGCAGAGAGAGGGGCCATGGCAGAATCCTGAGATGGGAGCCCAGCATTCCCAGACAGCTCTGGTGCCCTAAAAACATGACGACAAATTGACACATGTGGTGATGAAACAAGGCAAGCATGTTCACATGCAGCATGCTGCATCTGCAGATATAGCTATAGCACCATTATACTCATCATGAACATATTATTGGCTTAGGATAATTTGTATAATTAATAGGAATTATTGTGACTTTAAAAAGATTAGGTACAGTTGATGTGAGAGTGTCAGAGTGGAGAGGACAAGCCAGTAAGTACTGTTACAAAGCTATTTGATCCAGCCCAGTCATGGCATTAATTGAATTAATTTAAGCATGTGAGCTTAAATTCCAGACCTCTGGTGTCCTTGCATTCCCGGGCCTTAATTTTTTTTTATCTTTAAAATAAAAAAGGGATACTACATCAGTAAGTTCAAGGGGGCAGACACAGGCAGCATGTTACAATTATGGAGAGTCCCCTATAAAAGCACACATCATATGTGATCTGAAAAAGCATATGGGATTTTATTATCAAATTTTATATTTGTAAAATAAACCAAAATCACCCATGTTGATTTAGTAGTTCAAGATACTTGAAAGTAAAGCTTACCAAATTTCCCTGACTGGTGAGGCTAAGGTTAAAAAAGACAGAAACTGGGACTAGATGATTTCCAAATTGTTCAGTTCTGTAATTCTATTCAAAATGTCAGTAAATCAGTGCATGATTGTTACTCCTGATCACTGCAGTTGATTAGGAAGTGCAGGAAAAACATCCCATCTCAAAGACCTACGTTCGAGCAAGTAAAGATGCTTTTATACAAGTTGAATCCCAACAAAATTAGTCCGGTGGACATGATGATGTCTTTGGTAAGCTTGGGTGGCTTCTGAATCCTCACTAACTGCACAAAGTAGCCGACTGAAACCCATACATTCAGGTGCAGATTTGCCAGAGCATGCAGGGCTCAGTAGTGCACCCCCTCACAGGGAGCACTCAGCCAGCTTGGTTATTGGACCCCAAAGGGATGATAATTACAAGCCCAGGAGCCCCCTGTGGAAATTCCCTGCTTTCTAAGAGTTAGAGATTAATACACAAGGAGCAAAGTGTTCCTATGAAATGATTTCTCTTTGTGATGTATGCTTACATGGAGAATTACAGCAAACACCTGGAAATACTTGTGGCAGAAAGGCCCCATGACCTAATGCATGAAAAACAAAAAAACGACTGCCTGCTCTATAGTAAGTAATGCCATATTGAAATACAATATCAATAATTAAGGCTTATTTTGGTTGGTTTATGCATTTCTATTTAACTTGTTTCTCTGAAATGTTCTTTTCTGACGCTAATTGCTGAAGCTGTGAAAATGACAGTTTTACATCTTTGTTTTAAAATCCTGTGTTCTGCTTGAATGTATTTTTGAATCAGTTCTTATTTGCACTAGGATTCTGGTAACTCTCAGTCCCTTTAACAGAAGTCACTGTGCATCAAAGGTCGAAGGTAGATGACAAATCTTTACTTTGTTCAAGGAAAGGATTTCATGTCAGCACTGGATCTTGGACAGCTGTGCATGAGTCTTGCAAGGAAGTACCCAGATTCCAGGGAATTGATGCTGGGAGAGCTGCCCTTCTTGAGGCTGCAAAGGGAGATGCTTGGGCAGATGGAGGATTTCAACCCCTGCAGTGCAGTGGAGTAGGAATGACATAGATATGGTTCAGAGCTTGGGCTCCAGAGTGAAACAGAATTGTATTAATGTCCCAGCTGTGACTTTTTCTAGCTTCATGACCCTTGGACGAGTCACCTTATGAGCCTCAGTTTCTTTATCACACGAAAAAGGGATAAAAACTGCCTACTTCATAGGAGTGTCATTCATATTAAATGAGTTAATTCACATAATACTTTTTGCAAGTACCTGGCACAAAGGAAGAGTTCAATAGGTGTTATCATCATCATCATCACCGTCACCATCATCATTATTTTATAAGTGAATAGACCAGGATCTTTGTTTTAACAACCTGCCAAACCAAGGAAGCAATGTTACACCTCTCACTGTGTAACAGAGCTGAAAAAAGATTACTCAAAGCAACATGAATGCAATGAGAGATTGAAGTGACCGTACCTCAGCAACTCCTCTGTTAAAAGGAGGAACTGGGTAGCAGCCCCTAGTTGGTTTTTGCTTCAGTTTTTATTAAAAAGACAAGGAAATTACAGGAAAAGAAAAGATGGTTAGTCAATAATAGTAAGAACATACAGAAATTGGCTCTGTAACAATCTTCATCCAAGCATGCATGGTTCAAAATAGCTTAAACAATATACCAACAAAAGAGTCATAAATCTAAGCTAAATAACATGCAAAAGAAACAGTAAGACAATCATGAAAGTGCCTGACTTCTTGAGAAAACTCACAGAAACAGCTTAAAGCAAAATGTGGAAAAATCCCTATGTACTAACTAATCTAGTAAAACGTCCTTGGGGGGCCGGCCCGGTGGCGCACTGGATAGTGCGCCGCTTGGGAAGCGCGGCGGCGCTCCCGCCCGAGGGTTCGGATCCCACATACAGACCGGTTCCCGCTCACTGGCTGAGCGAGGCGCGGGAGCAACACCAAGGGTTGCAATCCCGTTGCCGGTCCCCGGTCCGGTACAGGGGCAACACTGAGGGTTGCGATCCGTTGCCGGACACGGAAAAAGACAATAGACAAAAAAATAAATAAATAAATAAATAAATAAAACGTCCTTGGAAATCTTAACTCACATGTTTTCCCAACATTTAAGCTTTGTCATATTAAAGGTTATTGCCCACAGAACAGTCCTTATGCTGTTTCAGTTCTCCTGTTCACATTAAAGGCTTTAAACCTGTGTGAGTTTCCCTTTCTCACAAAATCTTCCAATGAGCCCATTATATTAACAATCAGTGTATATAATCCCTTACCTAAATAGTGATTAGAATTGATTTGGTGGGCTCTTGCCTCCTATCTGAGGACTTTTGTCCCATGCATGCATTACCTAAAAACCCTATCTAATAATCAAATAGGAATCAAGATTTCTAACCCTCTACAAAGCAAGTAGTAAGATAGTGTGGCCATCACAACCCTAGGATTAGGTGCCAGGGCAAGGCCCACCAGTATCTCAACAGATTATTTCCATTATCTCTAGGACCAAAGTTTTCTGTCCTCTGCCCTGTTTTATAATCCCATGGGGTAGGCTAGGATTGCCCAGTATGTGCTAGGCATGGAGGGTCCCCACGTGGTTATTGTAGAAAGCTCAGTTTCCCTTTGCATAATATTTCTCAGTCCTGGCTACACATTATCATCCCCTGGGGGCTTTCATCATAAACTAATGCCTGGGCCCCACCTCTCAGACATTCTGCTGTAATTATTCCGGGAGAAGTTTCAGGCACTGGTATTTTAAAAGCTCACTGGTGGATTCTAATGTGCAGTCAGTTTGGAAAATTACTGACTAGCAGTTTAACAAGTTAACTTAGTATTGTTTTAATACAATGGAATCAGTAAACATCTGGTAGCACAATAATTGCCAAACCCATAATGCTTTAATAACCAATTGGAATAATTAGTTCCTCTGTTTGACCTCTCCAGCATTTGACACTGCTGACCTCTCCCATTTTGAAACTGTCTCCTCCTTGGATTTCCCTACTCCCTGTCTCCTGGCTCACCTCCTACTGCTCAGCTAGTTCCCTCTCAGTCTTTTCAGCAGCTTTGCATCTTTCTTTTTTTTTTTTTTTTTTTTTTTTTTTTTTTTTTTTCGGACCGGCAACGGGATTTCAACCCCCGGGGTTGCCCCCCCCCCCCCCCCCCCCCGG
>NW_007728716.1:234722-240991 GCF_000696425.1 Galeopterus variegatus | reverse complement strand
ATCTTTCTTTTTTTTTTTTTTTTTTTTTTTTGTCTTTTTGTCTTTTTTTCGTTACCGGCAACGGGATTGCAACCCTCGGTGTTGCCCCCACTCCTGACTCAGCCAGTGAGCGGCCGGTCCGTATGCGGGAGCCGACCCCTCGGCGGGAGCGCCGCCGCGCTTCCCAAGCGGCGCACTGCAGCAGTGCGCCACCGGGCCGGCCCAAAATTTTTTTACATTTGACTTTTTTTTTTTTTTCTCTGGTGGCTGGCTGGTATGGGGATCCGAACCCTTGACCTTGGTGTTATGCATCTTTCATATATAACTTGGACGTTGACAGTTCCTTGGGGTCTATCCTTGGCATGCTTTTTACTCATTCTGAACCCTCTCTGGTTTAGTTCCAGCTCCCAGCTTCCATCGCCACCTATATGCCAATGATTTCCAAACTTGGAGTTTTATGCCTCCATCTAGGGATTCAGATACAGAGTTCCAGCCATTGACCTAGATATTTCTGGGCCATCTCCACTACAGCTATTTGGCAATCTTTTTATTTATCCCTAATTGCCATGGTGGCCATTCCTAATATTTACTGCTTTTTTCACATTCTTGCTTAACCTCGTCTCTCCTTATTCTGAATGGATCACCTGCTTCACCATCACTCCTTCCCAATCACAGTTTCTAAAGTATGAAATGACCAACTTCCCTCACTTCCAACTGTCATGAAAGTTACCAAATCAAGGCCTATGTCTACCTTGTTTATTGTTCTGCAAGGGGAAAAGCTGTGCCCACCACTTTCTGAGGCCAAGCTCCATCTCATCCTCCTTTCATTTAGATATTGAACAAATACTTATTAATTATCTGCTATGTGCTAGCCATTGTAGTAAGTAGGTAACTCAGCAGTTCAATAGACAGACTGAGTCTCAGCTTTCTGAAGCTTATAGTCTAATGGAGGAAGACAAAATGTACAGACAAATATAAATCACGTGGTGATAAGTGCTAGAAGGAAAATAAAGCTGTGTCACAAGTGAGAGAGTGACTGGTGCTGTTGTTTTCTATGGTGTGGTCAGAACTGTGAATGAAATGAGGTCTCCAGGCTTTTATATTCAACTAGCACACATATGTCATTAATTGTGTACATTTCTGTTTATATAGCAGAATTATGTACTTCTTGTGTGGTGTACCTGAGTTTTGTTTATTTTTATGTCCCCCAGTGCCTGGGACATGGTAGGTGCTGTGTAAATATTGGTTGCACGCCTGACTACATTTTGCATTCCTCAATTAATTATAGATACAAGAAATAGCAATACAGCCAGATCATGTTGCATTTATAAGTATTAGCATATTACTGGGGTAGATTATGATATGTATATCAAAAATGGCTTTTGACACAGAAGTTCCTGAGGGAAATATAAAAATATCACCCTATTCCTTTCACTGAAGAAATACAAAATCCAATTTTTCCACTGTTATTAGACTCCAATAAATATTCACCCTTTATCCCTCCAGGGGAGTCCAAAGCTTCCTGCAAGTGAAATGAGCACTAAACGTGCCCAGTAAATCACTCTGATGGTTTTTATGCCATAGACTGACTGGAGATCTTAGTGGATTTGCTTCTTCCAATAGCCTAAAGATTCAACTAACTTTAGATTTTAAATCCCCCTGACTAGAGGAGGACATGGTAAAACTGTTCATGCACCAACTCAAGTTTAGGAAAAAACTCCCTGTGAAGAAGGTAATAGCCACTTCTTGGGAACAAAAGGCCCCATTGAGCTTTCAGAACTACCAATCCTGCCACTGCTCACACCAACTAAATTGCAAATCCCTGCAGGGTAAGAACTGGGCCTGCTCAACTCACCCTGAGTGGTCCCCCTTCCCATAATAAGTGTCTCAAGTTAGAGGAGGCATCAATTTCAATGACTAAAGTGCTAGTCAGTAAAGGCTGTGCCAGTGAGGTCACAGGCAGAGCTTCCACTCCTCCAAGTAACTCCCTTTGTTTCTCCAACACTGACAGCATCTCAGCAGTGGCCCCAGGGGAGCCCGGAGTAAGGAATGTGCTTGGCTTGGTACAAATCCATTATAGCCAGGCAGACGATACACACAATACCCAGCCTATTGTGTATGGAGGACCTAACAATTGAGAGTACCAGTGGTGATGTTACTGATAGGCCAGGCTTGGCTTGCCCTCTCAATTAAACAAATGACCTGAAAGCCCAAAAGTTGGTGCAAGGATCAGAAAGTTTATTCAGATTACTGGTGCTCAACTAAATGTCTAACCAAGCAAACAAACAAAGAGAAAAGAGGAGCAGTGGGGTCCAGTTTATCCCAGTCCCAGTTGGTGGGGCCAACCTAGTCCATTAACTGTAATTGATAAAAGCAGTTCTCCCCACTGTTTTCAGTATAAAGAAGAAAAGTATCCACTAGACTTAAATCACAGAAACAAAGCCTAGCCAGGAGCCCTCCAGGGTGCACCTACATAGTAGTGGATACTGTAGGGACCCCATGGGCGCCTGGCAATATGGCGCCCTTCCTGGTTCTTCTCCACAGTAAACAAGCTCGCTGGCGCCAACACCCAAGCCCACCCACGCCAAACCTCAGCCAGTCACAGGTCAAGGCTTACCTCCTGCCCAGCCCCGTCCAATCAGTTACTGCCCTGTCCACTCTCTCTCCCGCCCCGGAGCACAGCACCCTATAAATATACGTGCAGTCCTTGAGTAAAGCAGAACTTCTCTGGTGAACTGTTAGCCCTAGTCTCGCGTGATTCCTTCGTCCATGTTTCCCCTTCAGATACAATCCAACCAAACAGCAGAAGAGGGCTCAGAAAATCAGAGAAAGGTGAAGAGAATAAAGCATTATCTTGTCAGAATTTAGGTCAAGGACTCCAGGAGAGATCTACCAGCAGCAGAGACATGGGAGCAAACTAGTCCCAGTGGCCACTTGCCCCTTGCGGCTACAGTCTTCTCTGGTGCCCAAAGCTTTCCAAGTTTTGCCAGTGATTAAATTAGGCTCTCGGATTCCAAAGTCATAGAAATGAACAATGTATCCAACAGTAAAGCAAGCAATGCTTTATTAAAAGAGGAGATAGACTTATACATAAGAGGGGGTAGCAACAGTAAAGCTATCCCCCTGAGGGGAGCTGTTCAGGGTCTTTGTCTGGCTAGGCTAAGGCCTGGAATCCTCACAGCACCAACTGTCTAACTCTTAATTCTGTTGGTGATGCCAGTTGTAAAGCTACTCAACCATGACTATGCCAGTTGCAGTGTTCTTTTACCTGCTGGTAATCCTGTGCTGACTGGGCCACTTGTTGAGCTAAGGCTGGGTCTGGAGCCTACAGACCCCTCAAGCCTGTTCACAGACTGGGTCACAAGCCCTTCACATGCCAGGCTGGGTCACCAGACCCCTTCACGCAGGTCTATGAGCTAGGTAACTGGCCAAAAGGTCCTTAGAAGCTGCAGGTTGGAAAGCATGGCTGTGCTGGGTGGACGCTCGAGGCAGACGCCTGCCCATCTGCTTCACTAAAACTCTTTTCTCTCTCTCTCTCTCTCTCTCCCTCCCTCCCTCCCTCCCTCTCCCTCTCTAACACAAGAATAGCAACAAACTAAAAAGATACATTGGCGTGCATGTGCACTAACTCCACACACACACACACACACACACACACAGACACACACACACACACAATTTGCTTATGAAGGATGTTGAACCACATCCAACTGGACCCAAGGCGAGGGCCCTGACCAAACTATTCTATTTTCCCAACAGTCTTTTATAGGGAAAGGAGTTAAGGTGTATAGTAGGCCAGTGTCACTGGAGGTGGTCTGTTCTGTTCTTCCTGGTTGCGTCATGGGTGCATGCTCAGTAGGTCCAAATGGCAGTAGTGTTTATCATTGTCACTTCAGGAGGGTCATTGTAGCAGTCACCTTGATGCTTTGTGCTCAGGTGGGAATTCCTAAAGGGGTCTTAAGGTTAATCTGTAACTTTTACAATGATAGTAAACAAGCCTTGGAGAGGGGTTTTGCAACTCAGTAAATATCTGTTTCCTCTCTTATCTCAGTCTATTTTGTCAGGGCAGCCCATGGGGTGATCATTTGCCCTGAGGGTCTCATGACTGAGGAGTGGAAAAGTAACAAAGTGTCCTCTGCAGGGAAAATGGAGTCAGTTTTGTTCACAGGCCTAGCCTTACTCTGTTTCAATGACAAATGATGCTGCAGACATGAAGACTGGGCCCTGTGTGCCCCTTTCCTTGAAGATAATTAGCTGTTCGAATTCATATTTGAAAACAGGCCTGCTACCAAAACAAATTGTGGATGACCTAAGACAAGGCTGACCTTGCCAAGCTCAGAATTATCTGAGTGTGTCCATCTTTCTCAGGTAAATTAATGTAACTGGAGTTAAGATTTCAACTCGAAAGGCAAAGAGATGGAACAATCTACAGTATTACACAATTAGTGCATGACTGTCAGTAGGTGGGGAGTAAATAATATCTGCAAAAGAAGAAAATGCAGGTGTTTGGGTAAAGTAGCAGCCAGCTTACCACTTAGGTGTGTTGTTAATAAAATACATTGGTGTGGTCTGGTTAAGTCCTTCCACCCCCCACCTTTTTTTTTTCTTAACTTAAATCAATTTCTTAGAGTTAAAAGACATCCTGTTTAACAAAAACAGCAGGAAATTGTGTTAAAAGGCATACTTTTTCATCTCAGAGAATGTGTTTTAACATCTGACATAAATAGGCCATATAGTTCTTCTCTTCCATACCAAAGGATACAATGGCCACATCTGTGATAAGGCAGAAACCAAGGTCACCTTGCCTGGGGGCAAGATTTGGAAGTTCAGAGAAAAACCCATACACTGAAATTGTAAGCTCTGGGGTTGAAACTTTGCAAATCATTTGCAGTTTGCTGCAGGCACTCAAAGCAGTCAGTCCCTACCTGGGGGTCAAGGGACCTTCCCTGTTTCACAGATGGAGAAACTGAGGCATAGAGTTTAAAGACAGCTCAAAGCCATGCCATGTCACTGATAAGACTCTCTCCTACGGGAAAAAAGGCAGAAGAGCCTCTTTCCAGCAAAGAATCTAGTATAAACTCAAAGTAATTTACCTGAAGAAATGAAAGCACCACTAACAACCAAGAAATAAAAATGTAGAATGCAGGTAGGAATCAGTATAACTGACAAGCAAATTAACCTCAACGCAGCACTGCTCTAAATGAGCTTTGCACAGCTGTCTCAATCTGTGTAGGTCTTCTGTTATATAAACCTACTCGCTTGATTGACAGAAATAGGGAGAGTCCAGATGTTAGGGGATAAAGTTCTCATCTTAAAGCTGCCCTAGCTTTGAGTATACCAACAGTCTAAAATGAAGCTTAGCAACAAACAAATAAGCAAAACCAGCCCCCAGGCCCCCAAACTAATCCAAACCCGAACAAAAACACCCAAACATGTCACAAAAAAATAAAAGATTTTCTAAAGCAATTAACTGGCCTGTCACTTTCCGGTCTCCCTGATTCAGATTTCTGAGAGCTTCAAAAAATTATGCTGAACAAGGAGATACCATTTTTTAATTAGGTCTTGCCAATTATTTTGCCTGATTTAACTTTTTTCTACCTCACTTCCACTTTCCATTGCCATCCTTTTTGTGCCAACACACCACATCAGGTAGTGGACTTCCTGAACAAGCTCTACACCACTTTTGACAAAATCAAAAGAAGATTTTGATCATTATGATGTCTACAAACTGGAGATGATAGGAGATGTGTGTGAGTGACTATTGATGAATGTGTATTCACTTAAACATGGAATAATATTAAATTTTAAAGTGGGAACAAAGCTGGGAATTAATAGAAGCTAATCATTTATATAAAAATTCTAACTTTCTTAAGTTGTAAGCTCCTAGAAAGCAAATCTTAGTAGCCTCCATTGTGCCTCTGGCTTTTCTCAGAGTTGACCCAGAATGTGTCTAATGATTTGATTTGAGAGCCATCTTTATTCAATAATAAGGAAAACAAACTGTTTTGTACTTTTATTTTTGTGGTCAGACTCTCAGGCAATTAGCTCAATACCTCTAAATTCTCACTTACTTGCAGTGATATTTTCCCTTTCCCATGGCCAGTAAGAGAAGGAGGTGAATCTTGAAAGATAGCAAATATGGAAAAATAGTTAGATACAATTATAATATCAGTGATCATTACAATTTCTAATTTCAGTTTTAATTGTATGTATAAATTGAGAAGGGAACAATGAAATGTTTCATCAGTCATCAGGCAAACTGAAAATAGATTCAGAAAATATTTACAATT
>NW_007728716.1:232701-234354 GCF_000696425.1 Galeopterus variegatus | reverse complement strand
AAAACAAACTGTTTTGTACTTTTATTTTTGTGGTCAGACTCTCAGGCAATTAGCTCAATACCTCTAAATTCTCACTTACTTGCAGTGATATTTTCCCTTTCCCATGGCCAGTAAGAGAAGGAGGTGAATCTTGAAAGATAGCAAATATGGAAAAATAATTAGATACAATTATAATATCAGTGATCATTACAATTTCTAATTTCAGTTTTAATTGTATGTATAAATTGAGAAAGGAACAATGAAATGTTTCATCAGCCATCAGGCAAACTGAAAATAGATTCAGAAAATATTTACAATTCATTTTTTTAATGCATAAATATTGAGAATCCCCTATGTGCCAGGCACTGAGCCAGCATTGGAGCTCTGGAGGTTATGAGGCTGAATATGACAGATAGGATCTCTACCCTCAGGGGGCTTACAATCTAATTATACAGGAGGGACCACATGAAGTAGGAATGATGCTTCTCCCATTTCACCTTTATTGCTAGACCTGCTGTTCACAAAGTCTCTGTATGAGTCACTGCAACTTGCACAATTCCTTTTTCCCCATTCATTACTGAAAAACACGGCATTTTAAGGTTAACGTTGATGAAACTATTGTGCTCGTACAATTCCTTTCATTACTGGAAAACACTGTATCATGAAATTAAAGTTGCTATCGTATGTGACAACGTAGTTAAACCACTTTCGCTTTGCATTGCCCTTTCATCTCCGTGTGGGCTTTTCTTCCCTGTGCCTCTAATTCAGAATCCTTGAACAGGTGTTTAGACCCAAACATGCTCCCAGCAAAAGATGGTAACTTTTAACAGATCTCACAGTTAGTGGGTACATGTAGGGCACTAAATACATAGTAAGCAGGGACTCTGATTTTCAATAATCCCCAGATTTAAAGGATTTTTCTTTACTCACCCAGGATAAGCTCATTATACAGAAATGTGGCTGAGGATCATAATACTATCTTTGGTGGCCACTCTTGAAGAAAAAAAAAGAAAATTGAAATAATGCTTTGGCTAAATTTGAAGTAAATTTTGCTTGGAGTTGGTAAAAAGTGGATTAAGTACTTAGGCATCTAGGGACTTGATTGTAACCAAGGTTCTGCTTTGTTATGCTTTATAGAAGTGCTGATTAACTTGTGTTTTGATGTGTCTGATGTGATGCTGAATCATCATCCCTCAGTGTTGTCTGTTTTATTGTTGTTGTGCAATTGGGTTATGTGTCAGTATGAACTTTTAGGCTTACCATATCATCACAGCACTGGACAGCAATGAATGTCACATAGTAGAATACAGAATGATACGCACACATCAAGGTAGCTAAAACAGTTAGTTTCTCACATATCTTTATTAATAAGGATTGACACATTAATTATTCACCTGCAAATTTGGCCAGTGGAATCATTTGGAATGGTGGTTTCAGGACTAACAGGTTCTGCCTTACCTCATAGTATGTTAGAGCTGCAAAACTAACAATGAAACCACCATGTATTGAATGATTATTTATATGCCAGGCATTGTGCCGACTTGACATAGATTGTTTGATTGTACTACATATCCTCACAACATTCCTGTGACCCAGACGTTATTCTAATCCCCATTTCACAGATTAGAATGCCAAGGCTCAGTTACTTGTCCAAGGCCACATAGCTAGTAAATG
>NW_007728716.1:229689-231733 GCF_000696425.1 Galeopterus variegatus | reverse complement strand
TGTTATTCACACAATGCCCATTATGACTCAACAATGTTCTGATCCTGCTGACCCTGCTGTATTAATCTTCTCCCCTCCAACTTCTCTTGCAGGATCCCCTAACATCCTAGATCCCCATTTGGGGAATCACTTATAAATATAGGTTCAAGCTTCTGAGATTTTATCACGTTTCTCTAAAGAAGGCCAGCCTTTTAAAGACACATCATTCAACTTTGAGTCAGGAAATTCATTTTGTTCATGTTATAAATATAGGTTCAAGCTTCTGAGATTTTATCACGTTTCTCTAAAGAAGGCCAGCCTTTTTAAGACACATCATTCAACTTTGAGTCAGGAAATTCATTTTGTTCATGTCTTGGTACCTTGAGCTCAGGACTCGATCTTAATGAACTTTCTGCATCTTTGGAAGTCCCACTGACTCTTGCAAGCTATGGGCTATTATTTCATAAAAACCTTGCTGATTGCACTAAATGGTCTTGTGGAACTCAAAGAACTAGTTTTCAATGCATCATTTCATTATTTCTTGTGGCCCTCGGTAACTTTGGTCCCTATTCTCAGTGTGAAAGGCAGATATAAGAAATTGACCGAAACATGGCTGGTTGCCCCCAAACTATTTCTCTTGTTTGTCTTGAAACTGAATATTAGAGGACAAGGCTATTTCAGAAAGACAAAGAAAACCATGCTACTTGAACATAAGAAGCATTGACTAATATTTGTCAAGTGGCAGTCTGTTCGCATAGTAAGCCAGAAAGACTTCTTGGATCAGTTCATGTCCAGATCACCCCAGTTTGTAGTGACTTTTGCTCTCAGAGACCCATTCCTTGAAGTGTTTTCTGGGCCCTATGTATACTTTCCAAGCTTCAAGGAAAAGTCCAGGTAAAGGTTTGGGATGGCAAGCCCTTGCCAGTAGCCTTTAGAAAGAAACAAAGTCTGTTTAGTTCATTCAAGTGTGCCATTGTTTCATATGTTTCCAGACATGGGGGTATCGGGGTGGGGGGGCGGGGGGAATCCCAAGGCCAGTAGGATCCTCCATACTGGGGAAGTAGCAAGCATGGCCCTGGAGCTGGTAGCTGTGTGGAAGGCCTTTGAGATTCCGCACAACATCCAGCTGAAAATCTGTGCTGGGATCCACTCAGGTAAGGCAAGATAGGATGTATGAAGAGCCTACTCTGCGCTCACACCTGTGCCCCATGATGCATCAGTCTTCAGGGGGGGCAATGTACCCCATCTATGCAGGACAGAAAAAGGGCGAATATTTAAACTCCATGTTTGTAATATTAACATTTGCCAAACATTTCCCTTAGAAATGAAAGCAAGGGAAAGAAATGAACACTTATTAAGCACCATTTATTAGTGCCAAAATAATACAGGCAGTCATGCATATGATCTCTTTTGACCCAAGATTAAAAAGATTATTATTATTTGCTTTTTACTTTTTTATTGAGGTAAACATATGTACAGTAAAGTGCACTAATCATAATTGCACAGCTGGTTGAATTTTTATCTAGATACACACAGGGAACCAGCGTTCAGATGAAGATAGAGAACAGTTCTAGTACCCTGAGACTCGATTGCATCCCTCCCTTCAGCAGCTGATATCACTGACCCCTGCCAGAGGTTACCACTCATCTAACTTTAATCTCCATAGATGAATTTTGCCTGTATTTGAACTTACGTGTTTTTTTGTTCCAAATGCAAGAATTCCCAAACATTTTGTTGCATGTAGCTGTTAAAGATTACATTTTAATGAAAATCAAACACCCTTAAGACCACAGGGAAGCATTTAACATCACCATAATGATTTGATATTCTTGTCTGCTGGGGAAATCAACCAGATGTATTGCTTAGTGGAAGCCAAATAGTTCTTGTGTACTTACATACATAATACATAAAAAGACACTGAGTGCACATGTGGAGAGTTTTCTAAATCTTGCTAGCCAAACTGTAATTATATTCATTTATTCCAGGTTTCAATTATTCAGAGAGGTGATTCTTCCCACACCCTAATTTTTTTTTTTTCCTTTTTGTCTTTTTTACTGACCGGTAA
>NW_007728716.1:225762-229099 GCF_000696425.1 Galeopterus variegatus | reverse complement strand
CAGCCAGTGAGCGGGAACCGGTCTCCACATGGGATCCGAACCCTCGGCGGGAGTGACGCCGTGCTCCCAAGTGGCGCACTCTCCAGTGCTCCACTGGGCCGGCCCTCACACCCTAATTTTTAATGGGAATACATGCATTTGGAACAAAATGTGAAGGGTACAACACAGACTTGAAATAGCAGCATTATTCATAATAGTCCCAAAGTGCAAACAACTCAAGCATCCATCAGCTGGTGAATGGACAAATAAATTGTGAATATCCATACCATGAAATGTCACTTAGCAATAAAAAGAAATGAAATATTAATATATGCAATAATGCAGATGGATTTCAAAAAACATGCTAGAGAAAAGGCCAAATGCTATGTACTGTATGATCTCATTTATATGACATTCTAGAAAGGCAAAATGATCATGTCAGAGAGCAGGTGAGTGGTTGCCTGGGGTCCAGGTGGAGGAGGAGATTGACTGTGAAGGGGCACAGGGAATTTTTAGCGAGCTAGAAGTGTTGTGTATCTTGATTGAGTGGTTACATGACATGACTGTATACATTACCCAAATTAAACTGTACATTTAAAATGGATGAATTTTATTGTATGTAAATTATACCTTAATAAAGCTGGAAAAAATTTCCATGAGTAAAAAAGGGAATACACAGTGAAAAGGAACTCTCTAATACCTGTTTTTTAGCCCCTGACCCCAGTATTCCCCAACCCCCACATTAGCGTTTGTAGTGCTTCTTTAGATTTACAAAATGGGTCCTTGAATAGTTCAAAAAGTAGGGTAAGGATACAGGAATTCAGATGTCAAAATTTGGTAACTGATATCATAAAAAGCTTCCCAATAGTATTAGACTGTATGCTTAGAAGAGCTGTTTCTGGGCACCCCTTGTTGAATGCTTACTACGAACCAGCTACTTTGCAAAGCCTTCTCATTCCATTCTCACCACAACCCTCTGAAATGTGCATTAATAGCCCTGTTTAATAAATGAGGAAACTGAAGTTTAGGAGGTCAGGTAGCAAGGTTACCTACCTAAGTAAATAGCAGAACTGGGTTTAAATCCAGGTCTGTTCCAGGCAAACACATAGTCCATGGTTCACAGTCCACTGTGCTATGCTATTGTCTTGGTGGGGAAGAGAGAGGGAGGGAGGCAGGACCACTGGGTCAACAGAGAAGCCTGTGTGGCCTCACTTCCAAATCCTTTAATTGTTTTAGCCATAAACCTAGAACCATCCACCTCCACATCTACACTTCTTCAGGATTTTTGATTATACTCTCAAAGCAGGAATATTTTAGTTTAATCTTATTGTAGGAAATTGCTTGGGGCCTCAGGTGTTTTCATCTTTCTTTTTTTTCTTATTCAGTGAGAATTAATTTTGCTGCAAAAGATAAAGGTCATCGTTTTATGTGAAATGCCTTTTCCAGTCACCATTAAAACTTTATCAAATTTATTTTCCCCATTCTCTCTGCAGAAGGAATAGGGGAAGGCTCAACAGTGAAAAAGCCCTTTTGTAACACAGAGCACCTTCTCTTTAAAATAGTCCCCTCAAGGGACACAGGCAGGCAGATGCTTACATTGGCCAAATGATCAGCTGCAAGGCATTTAGCAAAACAAGTAAATCTTCTGAGCGCTGTGGGTCATACCTGCTCTACTGTTTTAATCTATCTTCAATTGAGTCTGGCAAAGTCACGGTCAGATATCGGCATGATATTGGAAATGACTCCAGCTTATAAAGAAAAAGGAAGGAAAATGCAGTGGGACTGTTATTGCCAAAAACATTTCAGTGCTCTTTTTAATTCTCTTCTATTACACTAAACTCTCCTCCCTGCCCTCTTCCAGCAAAGGTCTGGCCTGACTGCTAAAGCAATGTGCCACAATATGATGTCAAACTTGAGGAAATTTGGTCAAAATTTCTATACAGAGTTGAACATCCGTTCTGAATGTGCTTTTGTTCATCAGTGGGTGTGTGGGACGACCAGACAGTGGAATATTTTCCAAATGCAAAGTTAAATCTGTACTGCCAGAGGGTGCCAGCAGCCCCTTCCTGCTGAGATTAAAGCTGCGCTGCCTCCAGCTTCTGCGCTCCATGAGCAGGGACAGAGTCGTGGTTGCTGTTGTATCCCCAGTGCCTTAGCTCTCTGCCTGGCACACGGGAGGTGCTCGATAATAAAGCAGGGCTGGGACAGGCAACAGCACCATCTAGCCCAACTTTGGGCAAGAGTGGAAAAGCCCTGCCTCTAGGGGCCAGGCAGGTCCGGAAGGAGGCTGGGGAGGCGATGACAAACTGCATGGGGAGCGGTTGCCCCTTTTCAACAGCTCATCTAGTGGATGCCAGTGTCACCAGATCAAGTTTTCTAGAGAACTCAGAAGGCTAGGTTTTTATGTGAAATTTTATAACACTATTTGGGCAAAATATTTATCTGCCAACTGACCTGGATCTACAGGCTACCCTTGGAACACCACCCCCCCTTCCTAAGCATGTAAAGGATGTAAAGACTTATTTTGGTTAAGAAAAAAAAAAATCAAAAGCTTTATTTCAAGGAACAACTTAAACAATAAGTTTTGATTACATTTCCCCCAAATGGTGGTACTTTGACTAAAGCTGGGGCCTGACACTAGTAACTCACAAACCGGTGTGGCCTCAGGTGTCTAACTTATATGTTCCTTAGTCCCTCTCTCTTTTCTCCTCCCTGTCCTCCTCACTGGGACAGTGAACTCTGGGTGCTCTGAGGCCCTTAGGGTTTAGTTTTCACCCTGGAGTGGTGACTGGAAGTCCATTTCAGGCCGAGATTGGACCACATGGCATCTTTCTTCTGCCCCTCAGCCTCCTCTGTATCTGCTCCTCCCATCCAAGTAGGAACCAGGCCCGACCTTGCTTAGTCCTGAAATCAGAGGAGAGCAGGCACGTCCAGGGTGGAATGACGTAGACCTGCTCCTGTCTATCAGCATTTATACATGCTCAGGTCTCTCTAAACTTGAACAATGCAGAACAATCCTCCTCCATCACCCGCCTCCGTCACCCTCCCCAGCTGCTGTCCAAACTCTCTACACCCTTTCCCCATTCATCTTTTTTTTTTTGTCATTTTTGTGACTGGTAAGGGGATAGCAACCCTTGGCTTGGTGTCGCCCACACCGTGCTCAGCCAGTGAGTGCACCGGCCATCCCTATATAGGATCCGAACCCGTGGCGGGAGTGCCACTGCCCTCCCAAGTGCCGCACTCTGCCGAGTGCGCCACGGGGCCGGCCCCCCATTCATCTTCTTGAAGGACTGCCTACACCTGCTGCCTCTACAGCCTTCCTCTGCTGGCCCCTGTGATTTGGCATCCACCCCCACCA
>NW_007728716.1:220007-225117 GCF_000696425.1 Galeopterus variegatus | reverse complement strand
CACCTGCTGCCTCTACAGCCTTCCTCTGCTGGCCCCTGTGATTTGGCATCCACCCCCACCACGCCTTCAAAATTAATCTCGTCCAAGTCAGAGGGACCTCCAGTGGTACTTTCCAGTCCTCATCTTCCTCTTTTAGCAGCATTTGACTTTGCTGACTGATTCCTCCTTCATGAAACAGTGTTCTCTCGAGTTTCATGACTCCTCCTTTACCCGGTGTTCTTTTGACTTCTCCGGTTGCTTCTTTTCAGGCTCCTACAGGTGCTGCTTTTTCTGGGAGCTTAGTGTTGATGATCCCCAGCATTCTACCCTGAGCCCTGTGCTTTTTGTTACTGCTCGCCCTCCGTGGATGATCTCAACTGCTCCCGCTCTGAAGGCTTTCTCGCCAACTCAGACTTCTTCCTGGNCAGTATTTCAGGGGATGGCACCCCCATCCATCTGGTGCCACGTCATTCTTGACTCCTCCTTGTCCCTCTCACACCACTCCTATCAGTCACCAGGTCCTGCAGCTCTGTCTTTCTCCATCCTTGGGGCAGGTCACCATCGTCTCCTGCTCAAATTATAGTAACAGTCTCCAAGTGGGGTACCCTGCCTCTGGTCTTGCCCATCCTTCCCCTCTGCTACTTTATCCATACGATAGCCAGGCTGACCATTATATTCTCCATTTAAAAAATTTGTTTTAATACGTAATTTCTCAGGGATCAATGATCTTTGCCTTTTTAAAAAGGCAAATTCAATCATTTCATTCCTGCTTAAAACCTACAGTGGCTCCTCTAACACAGCTCACCAGGCCCTCCCGGCCTGGCCAGGCTTAGCCTCTCCAGCCCTGCCCCACCCTCTGTGCTGCACCACCCTTACTAACCTCTTAGTTTCTGCTCATCTACACCTTGGGCCACAGCGCCTGAGCACTCACCGTTCCTCTGTTCAACACACTCCCCAGGTCTCACCTTACTTGGCTAGCTACTGTTCATCCTCCAGGCTAGGAGCCTTCCCTGAATGTTCCTACAGGTGAGGTGCCCCTCCCTGAACTCCCTTGCCACATTGCTCTTCCCACATGGCTCCTACCACGCAACCTTTTAATGTCTGTTTAATTGTCTACCCTCCTCCCCTGCTTACAGGCACCAGGGGAAAAAGGGCCAGGTCATTTTTATTTTTTAAATCTCTTTTGCATGGTAAACGTTTGGCCCATAACAGAGTAGGTGTTTGACATATATATGCATTAAGTAAATGGATGAGTGAATTCCCAAGAACCCTTGGGGGGAATTCTCAGGCGCCCATCCCGTGGTGTTTGGGAGCCAGCTCACATAGCTCCTGAAAGCCAAATGTGCACTCAGTAATATGTTGTGGCTACCAATCAGGGCTCACCCCACCCCACCCTCCCTAGAATAGCTTTGTAGACACCTTTAAAGAGGCTAGAACCTCTCAGCAGTGACTTGGGAGCAATTCATTACTCTAAGCATACAATTTGAGAACCTGATAAGGTAATGATAATAATAGATACAGTTTAATGAAGATTTACTATGTGCTAAACCCTATGTTTAAAGCTTTACATACTTGATCTTGTTTAGTCTTTGTAACAACCAGGTAAAATAGGTATTATTAACCCACCGAACAGAAGAGGACATTGAGAATGGAATTGTGGAAGTCTCCTCAGCTGGTAAGTTGGAGATGGAGATTGATGTCAGATGTGACCACTGAGCCAGTCGTGCTAACTGTTGACTCCGCTGCCTTTCACAGTCAAGTGCCTGGGACGTCAGTTCCTGTTTCTCACCCTCAGTTCTCCAAAGTGGTTCCTGAGTTTTCAGCTGGCTTTCATAGCCAACCTTCTAACTGACTGGGAAAAATCTCCTCATGAATAATTAGCTTGCAATGGGCTAACCAAGATCTTCATAGGCATTTCATCTAAGACTGAGAAATAACCAAGTATTGTAAGACCTGGGTGTCAGCAACAGAGTGACATTTGAATTAAGACAGTGATTTTAGTTTCTTTTTTTTTTTAAAAAAGATGACCAGCAAGGGGATTTTAACCCTTGACTTGGTGTTGTCAGCACCACGCTCACCCAGTGAGCAAACTGGCCATCCCTATATAGGGATCCGAACCCATGGCCTTGGTGTTGTCAGCACCGCACTCTACCGAGTGAGCCACGGGGCTGGCCCGTGATTTTAGTTTCTTGATGACATAATGGTGGAAATTGTTCTTAAATAGAACATCCCCACCCATTGAGATAATATAGAACAATAATTATTTGTATTCAGGGTTTAAATGCTTCAGGGGAGATGCCAGAACACCATCAAGCATATGACCCAAAGCTATCCCCCCAGTTTCCTTTAGAAATAATATTCTAATCCTTGGTGATTGTTAGGTTCTTTTACTTCAGAATCTAAATAATGTCCTGTCAGGGAAGAATAAAAGCTTTTTTCTTTACCCTCTTGTGTTCAGTGATTGGGGTCCTGTGAATTGAACTGACAAAAGACAGATTAACAGGAGTAAAAGGTTTATTTCATATGCATATAGGGGGCTTCATAGAAGTAAAATGAAAACTCCAAAGAGGCATTTAGACCCTGAGGCTTATATACTGTTGGGAAAATACAATAATTTAATCAGGCTCCCCTTGCCTCAGGGCCGGCTTGGGGTAGTTTTTAGTAAACAGTGTGTGTGTGGCTGGTGTTTTACTGCCTTGGGTGCCTGCCCTGCCTGGCCATGTTCTTCCAGACCTGCAGCTTCCAAGGACCGTGTAGCTGCTTACCTAGCTTATATACATGTGTGAAGGGGTCTGGTGACCCAGCCTGGTGTGTGAAGAGTTTGTGACCCAGTCTGTGAATGGGTTTGAGGGGTCTTAGAGCTCCAGACTGAGCCCTAGTTCAACTATCAGCCCAGTCGGTGCAGGATTACTGGCAGGTAAAAGAACTGTGACAACTAGTGTGGTTGCCTAGCTTTATAATTGGTGTCATGAACAGGATTAAGAGCTAGACAATTGGCACTGTGAGTAGGATTTGAGACATTAGATGTAGCTTATCAGTAGCCAGACATATACCATTTTAACAAAGGGTGATAAATTTTTGGAGAAGTGAAAAGACAAAGCAAGTGGACTTTGAGCTTCCAGGGTGGTAAATTGTGGGAAGGTAAATATATGGGGGAAATTAATGGGAGATGAGGGTCATTTTAGTAAGGTTTGTTATGCAGATTTCTCTCAGTGCATCCTCTGGAATGGTAAGAGTCTAGAGTGGTCTCTCATCCTACCCTTCCTGGTATGAGAGAGAGGGGGGGAAACACCTTCACAAAGGGAAATTTATGGCCTTTTAGGAAACTAGGCAGAGGGTAGGGAGCTCTTTTCTGTGTCTACTGATTCTCAATTGCCTTCAGCTCAAAATAATCCTTATGCCAAAGTGACATATTTTGGGATGGCATATTCTGACCCTTTTCAGTTGATAAACAAAAGCCTGCTCATTTGAGTGGTACCCTGAATATGGTGGTGGGCAAAGTAGATGCTGCTGATGCTGTTCCTGTGGTCATCCCACACCTCAGGATGGGGATCTTTGCTTGAAACTGTGCCTTTAAAAAAATCCCACCCCATGTCCACATCCTTCCATCTCTCCTCTCTCTCTCCCTGAACCTGTTTGTTCTCCAGCTGTATCAAGTCTCCAGGATATCAACTGACTCAGTCTAACAAGCCTTCCTGGCTTGCTTTCTCATGCACTCCGGAATACATGGTCAATCTCTATAGTGGTTTCTTGAGAACTCTCAACTCCTTTCTACCTGGTTCCTATGAAACAGAGTAAGGCTAGGACTGTGAACCAAACTGATTCCATTTTCCCTTCAGAGGACACTTTGTTACTTTTCTACTCCTCAGTCAGGAGACCCCTCAGGGCAAATGATCACCCCATGGGCTGCTCTGACAAAATAGACTGAGATAAGAGAGGAAACAGATATTTACTGAGTTGCAAAACCCCTCCCCAAGGCTTCTTTACTATACTGTAAAAGTTACAGATTAAACTTAAGACTCCTTAAGGAATTCCCACCTGCACACAAAGCATCAAGGTGACTGCTACAATGACCCTCCTGGGGTGACAATGATGAACACCACTGCCTACTGATCATGCGCCCATGATGCAACCAGGAAGAACAGAACGGACCACCTCCAGTGACGCTGGCCTATACGCCTTAACTCCTTTCCCTATAAAAGACCCTGAACAGCTCCTCTTGGGGGGCTAGCTTTACTGTTGGTGCCCCCCTTATGCATCAGTCTATCTCCTCTTTTAATAAAGTGTTGCTTGCTTTACTGTTGGGTACATTGTTCATTTCTATGACTTTGGAATCTGAGAGCCTAATTTAATCACTGGCAAAAATTGGAAATCTTTGGGCACCAGAGAGGACTGTAGCCGCAAGGGGCAAGTGGCCACTGGGACTATTTTGCTGCCATGTCTCTGCTGCTGGTAGATCTCTCCTGAAGTCCCTGGCCTAAATTCTGACAAGGCAGTGCTTTATTCTCTTTACCTTTCTCTGATTTTCCAAGCCCTCTTCTGTTTGGTTGGATTGTATCCATTTCTGTATAGGTGCACCCTGGAGGGCTCCTGGCTACGCTTTTTTTCCTGTGATTTAAATCTAGTTGATATTTTTCTTCTTTATGCTGGAAACAGTGGGGAGAACTGCTTTTATCAATTACCATTAATGGAATAGGTTGGCCCTGCTGATTAGGACTAGGCTAAACTGGACCCCCCTGCTCCTCTTTTCTCTTTGTTTGTTTGCTTGGTTAGACATTTAGTTGAGTACTGGTAATCTGAATAAACCTTCCAATCCTTTCCTCAACTTTTGGACTTTCAGGTCATTTGTTTAAGGCGAGAGGGCAAGCTGAGCCCGGCCTGTTGTAACACCTACTCTGCACCTGCTCTACGGTTCACGTTCCTTGGTCAGTATTACAGCTCCCAGTCTCTCCTTTGCACAGTGGAGATGCTTACATCTTTGCTTGATGACCTTGGATCCATCTAAGGAGTTTGTTCCTAGCATGGTCTGAGTCTCTCAGTGCCTCTGATCCTTTTTGTTTTCTCGGATGTTTTCTTTTCCTAATCTCTTTTGTTGGCTGTTTCCGACCTCCTTTCCATGCCTCATCTCCAG
>NW_007728716.1:216824-219392 GCF_000696425.1 Galeopterus variegatus | reverse complement strand
TTTCTTTTCCTAATCTCTTTTGTTGGCTGTTTCCGACCTCCTTTCCATGCCTCATCTCCAGGCCCTCAACTACTGCAGGTGGGACCAAGTCTTTCCTTTCTAAGATGTGAGGTTCTTAGATGTGAACTTTACCTTTCACCTTTAAACTTATTTATAAAAATACTTGTCTCTCCTTTTTTTGTTCCCATTTTAGAAGAAGTGTTGCCTCTTTCCCTTATAAAGCTGGTTTCTTTCTCCCAATTAGTTCTCTTGATTGCTTAAAGAAGTGTGATGTCATTTCTCTGCTTGAAATCCTTCAGATGCTTCCAACTGCATCCTGACTAAAAAGCAAACTCCTTCTCATGGTCTTTGAGAAATCCTTACACTAAAATGGTAGTTTTCTTCCCAGGCCGCATTGGGAAGCTTAAAAGAATAACCATGCTGATGGATGTGTTGTCCCCTCCAAAACTCATGTGGAAATTTGATCCCCAGTGTGGCAGTGTTGGTAACTGATTGAGTCATGGGGGCAGATCCCTCATGAATGGGTTAATGCTCTCCCCGGGGCAGGGAGGAGTAATGAGTGAGTTCACTCTCTATAAGTTCTCACAAGAGCTGGTTGTTTAAAAGACCCTGGCGGGGCCTGCCTGGTGGCGCACTGCTACAGTGCGCCGCTTGGGAAGTGCGGCGGCGCTCCCGCCGAGGGNCTTTATAAATTACCCAGTCTCAGGTAATTCTGTAATAGCAACACAAAACGGACTAAAACACATGCCTAGGTGCCTCCAGCAGACATTCTGATATGAAGTGAGATCTGGTCAACAGCATTTAAAAAAGCCATCCAGGTGATTCTGCTCACCTCTCTTGCAGCAGCTCATTCCATTCTCCCCCTTGATCTCCATCTTGACCCCTCCTCTCCCTTCTCCACAAGGTTTTCTCTTTCCCAGACTCCAGGTTTCAGTTTTAATGTCACCATCCGTGGGAGGTTATTTTCTATCCCAAACATCACATTTGTTTCCTTCATCATGCACACGATGGTTTCTGTTTGTCTGTTTCCTTGTTTCTCACCTGTCTCCCCACTGCTAGGCTGAAAGTTCCCTGAGGTCGGGGCCCCTTCTCTGTAGTTCATTGAATCTCCAGTGCCTGGCATATAGGTATTCACTGAGGATTGAATAATAGATCAGGAATTGCTTCTGATCTTGTCTTCTTCCTGTGTGACCTTGTTCCATTGATTTTCTTTTCTTTCTAGGACCTTCAGACTTGCTCCACTGATCCCTTTCTTTCAGTCTAAAAACATACTCAAAACTTTCCCATACATAATTAAAACATGCATAGAAAACCTCTCTTGGCACCCTTCTTATTTAACTTTAATACTGTCTTCTTTCTTTTACTTAGAGAAGCAGTTTAGCCTGAGGTTAAGAAAGTGGGGGTCTGAAACCGGATTTCCTAGATTCAAATCTGATTGTTGTGACCTGCTAGATTTGAGATCTTGGGTAAATTACTTCATCTCTTTGTGCCTCGTTTTCCTCAACCGTCAAGTGGTGACGATCACAGCATTTTCCTCATGGGGTTGCTATGAGGATTAGGTGAGGCACTGTATGTTAATGGTATCTGGCTTCTAGTTAGCACTCTGTAAATCTTCGCCATGATTATCACAATACTGGATTCTTTAGAGTCATTTCTGTTGATTATTTCCATTGTCTCCAACTTTCAGTAACTCCTCAACCCATTGTAAGTGGGTTTTCTCTGCCCTGCAGCATCACCTGATCCCACAGCCCTTTGTTATTTCTCACTGCGCTTCATCTTGCTGAGGCATGGGACTCTACTGGCATCTCCTTCATCTCTCCCCTGCTGCACTCACCGTTCCCTTTTCTCTCTTCTCACCTTTCTTGCTGCCCTGACTCCAGGTCTCATTCACTGTTTTCTTCATCTCTGCTGATCCCAGGGCTTTGTCCTTGGCCCACTGTCTTCTCACTCTTTCTGTTTAACCTGGGCAGTTTCATCCCAACCTATGGCTTATAAACAACTCTTTGCTGATGAAAAGTCCCAAATCATCATCATCATCCCAGACCTCCCTTCTGTGTTCTAGGCCAATAATGTCAGATGTCCTTGAGGACCCTGCATCTGGATATACTACATGGACACCAGACTCCACATGTATAAACCAGATGTATTAACTTCTCAGCAAAACCTTCTCCTTCAATCTTTATTTCAATTAATTACATATCCTATGTAAATGCTTGCTACCTGAACCACAGAGCAAATCAAATGGCTGCATTCCTTAGGGAACAAAGAAACAAGAGTTAAGGGCTGATTAGACACCTCCCCAGTTGAGTGTGGTGTTGTAGAGTGAAAAGAGAACAGGCTTTGGAATTAAACAGACACTAGTTTGACTGTTAGCTCTGACCTTTCCTAGCTGTGTGACCTAAAATGGGGATGACAGTGCTTACCTGTCAAGGTCGATAGGATGATAAAATAAGATGAGAATGTGAAGTACTTGGCACAGAGTAGATACACACTAAGTGGTAGCTTCATGTTTTCTTACTGTAAACTTAACATATGACTTGCTTATAAGATTGTAGATTCTTTTTTTCC
>NW_007728716.1:214566-215988 GCF_000696425.1 Galeopterus variegatus | reverse complement strand
CGGGAGCGCCGCCGCGCTCCCAAGCGGCGCACTATAGCAGTGCGCCACCGGGCCAGCCCAAGATTGTAGATTCTAAATCCATGAATTTTCTCACTGACCAGGGCCAGTGGTTGCTGGAGTTGTTGAGACCCAAATGCCTCGATATTGTCTATTTGGAGACAGTTGAACACAGCCTCCCAAATGGAGTCAACCAACCAATGTGAGATGTCTCCACGGGCACAGGGTTAAAGAGCTGGTTTTCCAAGGGGCTAGTTGGTGTGCTTTCCCACACATCAAGTTACATGGTAATTCTTCTGCCTGCTGCCTTCTCAAAAACTCTTTAAAACTTTTTCTTTTAACTTTCTTTTTGTCAAATCTAAATGGGTCCCATCCAGAGCATCGATATCACAACTGCTCAGATGAGAACTGGTGAAGCTTGATGGAGAGGGGTGGAGCTTTGGGGGGTACAACATCCACTGGGGCTCTGTACAGAAGACAATATAGGTTGGATGGAAATTTTGTGAAATATAAGGTTAGTGTTTTAGCAAGCTGATAGTGATCTGTACATTCTTCATGGTCTTAAAGATAGTGGGGTTCCAAACATTCCAGATATGTTCTATTTGAGTTCATTGCAGGAGGTATCTGCTTCTCTGAAGAAAGTCATATGAACCTAAGTGAAGCCCTAATGAGTGGAAAGTAGCCCTGGTGACAGGAATGTGGGTCAGGGTGGAGGTCTGAGCAAGGCTGAATGTGGTGCTTTTTGCCTATGTTGGGATGATTTCCTTGTAGCTTCCCTGCTAGCTGGTCAGAGGGGAGTAGAAGACATGGGTCAGCAATGTTTAGTGCCTGTAGCCACCCCCGAGTACTCATTTCCACCTCATTAGCTTGTAAGAGCATCTGCAGTAGGTCACTAGAAGCACAGAGTCATTGCCAATGGAGAGAGGAAGGGTTGGCATGGATTACAGTGAATCAAAAGCATCAAAGAAAAATTGCTCTGGATGGAATCAGACAGTCAAGGAAGGCTATTCAAGACTATTGCAGTAGGGGAGCGATTGAACTCCACTGAAACAAAAGGGGGAGCATTTTAAGGCTCTGAGTGAGTTAGTGGAAAAGTACTGGAGTACTAGTATGCTAGGGAGTAAGTTGGTCCAAGTGATTAGACCATCAGTGTTTGCTATTTGGTGCTTATTAAAGTTAGGCTCTTACCCCTTCATAGAAACTAGGAGATAGGGGCACTATCTTTCTTGATGATCCTGTTTCAAAGGGATGGCTCCCAAGTCCTTGAGAAAGACATTTCTGGTTTACAAAGATGGTTAAGAGGCTGGGAGAAGATGTACATCTCAAAGGAACAGAGAAAGAATTTACAATGGTAAGTTTTCTAAAATTAACACTCTAAGAAAGAGAGGTTGGGAAGAAAGCTGTTTAAAGTTTAGTCAAGATGAG
>NW_007728716.1:201511-213951 GCF_000696425.1 Galeopterus variegatus | reverse complement strand
TAAAGGAACAGAGAAAGAATTTACAATGGTAAGTTTTCGAAATTAACACTCTAAGAAAGAGAGGTTGGGAAGAAAGCTGTTTAAAGTTTAGTCAAGATGAGGGTATCATTAAGCCCATCTTGGTCAAAAGCCAACCAACATCTGGAACATTTCCAGTCAGATTATTATGGTGCATTACCACCCAACTCATTTCAGCATTTCTTAAAAAAATTGATACTCAAGGGCCTATGCCCTTTTCTAAACCACTTTCATTCATTAATGGAAGCTCTCTAACTAAAAGTAAAAGTCTCAAGTAGCAAAAGACTAGAATTCTACTAAAAGCCTGCTCTCTAAACTTCTACTGGGTTAGTAAAAGCTCTAAATAAGGCCTCCCTTTTAGGAAAATATATCCTCTTCTCTATACAGGCAATGGTAGTTTAGCTCACCGATTTTCTGCTTCCCATGACTTATCTTTATGAGGCAGGGGTAGTTTAGGATTCAGGATGATATTCCTGAAGTGTTTAAGGCACTGGCTTTGGGATTCTGGCTCTGCAGTTTGTAAGTTGTGTTCTCTTGGGCATGTATTTAACCTCTTTTACCCTCAGCTACCTAATGCATAAAATGGGGGTGAGTCTAGCTACCACTTAGGGATGATGTAAGGATTAAATGACATGATACATATTAAAATCTTAGCACAGTACCTGGCACATAGTAAGTGACAACAAATGGTAATAATTTTTAATATGTTGTAAAGTCTTTATGGGGCTTGAAAAAGAAATCTTAATATAAAAATAAAAAATGATAAGTGCTGTTTCAAGTTTATTATCTACCTTATGGGAAGTAATATACTTTACATTATTTTTGTTCAGTCATGATCGGCTCGTACAATTAATACACTTACTCAGAGAACAATTATTCTGGTTGGCATTACACAAATTTTGCATCTCTTCCAGCTTAATGAAGCAAATCAGATGGGTATGGTATTAAAAACATAGGGGTTTGGGCCACTTAATATTGCCACTTGTTAACAGAGTTTAGGATTGATAGGTTAGAGGAAAACAGTGACATCCAGATCCTGCCCACTGAGCAGAACCATTTCTGAGCCAGAGGGACTCCTCTGCCACATGGATCCAGGCTTAGATGAGGTGGAGGCATGGAGAGGCCTCCTTGGCCCTTTCCCTGCCCACTCCAGGATCCTAAGGCTTTGGGTGAGAGAAGATCCAAAAAGACACCTAAGTAGATAAGAATCCTTTTCTTTAAGCCCCAGAACAGGTTGGCCTTAGCTGTCCTCTCTGTGCCTCCTCTGGATTCTTACTGGTTTTGTTTGTGTTGAGTCCAGGGCTGAGTGTGGGGACTGGGGACCCTGATCGGCAGGAGGCAGCCTCTGGCCTCCCCGATCACCTAGTGGGGTGGGAGAGAAATGAGGGAGAAGTGATCTGCAAGAGATCTAGAAAAGGGGCCCACTTCATATATAGATTTAACTCTTTTAGTTTAACCCAAAGTCCCAACCTCTGCTGACTGCTATGGCCCAGTTTTGGGCACTTGATGATGAATAAGAGCATCTCCATGGTAATATGTGTATGGAAGTGGTGTGTGTGTGTGTGTGTGTGTGTGTGTGTGTGTGTGTGTGTGTGTGTATGCCCATGTGTAGAGGTGTGGGGAAGGGTGCTTGGGCTTTCCCTACAGCCCCTTACCCCCAAGTATGAGGTCTACAACTAGGTGATTTTGGGTGGTCAAGAGATGAGGACTTAAATATCATTAAATCACAACATGAAAAAGTTATTTACCTTTTAGTTCATTTTCAGCCCGTCTGATTATGTCAAGATAAAGCAACTTATTTTGGCACTCAGATGCTTTGGACTCTCTAAAACTTCCTACTCTTTGTTAAAAAGATTAAACAAGTTCATTTAAAGAAAAATGTTAATAACAGCACAAGTGAGTGCATGGTTATGGATGCACCTGACAAGGTAGACCCAGTCTGGGATGTAAAGGAATGGTTAGAGTGAGAGTGCAGGGTTTTCGGGGTTTTATATCTTTATTTTTACCCTGATCACTCTTATTACAGATAGTTAAAAGCTGGCTGCTCCAGGGAAATATGTGATAGGAAGGGGCAGATATTCTTGAATAACTGTCCAAAGGAGTAGATAGTAATTTTCTCTAAAATATGCAAGGTTTTTGCAGGGCAACAGCCCCTGCCACATAACTACTATGGCGAAAGGTAATCAGGTGCAGGATATTATGTGAAGCACTTGAGGATACTTCCTGGGATGTGCCCTGGCGTAGGCACCTCTTCATTAGGTGAGGTTCTTTGAGTTGAATTTCCTTGTTCAGCTTCAGGGTTGCTCAGTTTTTCAGGGCAACGCAAATGCAGGGAATGTTGCCTGGATTTACATAACTGTGTTCTTTTTTCTTCTGTCCTCCAGCTCTGAAATTCCAGGGTAGTTCAAGTGCATATCAAGTCCTGGAGCAAATTGGAGATGACATACTGGTGTGTTGTGGGAATTTATGTCAAGGTAGAAGCTGGCCACCCGTATCTGTGGAGGTGGGCACGGGAGAGAAGCGCTGCAAGGAAATTCTAGCCATTAAAGTCCTGTGGGTCACTAAACGCAGCAAACTCCTGGGGAGAACTTGCAGTATTGCACATGCTATCCCTACCATGAGGAAAAGTTCCAAACAAAACTGGAAATCTTTTGACTTTTGATCAAGATATTGGCCTGTGTAGGGTTTTAGACTACAGCTCTGCTAAAGAATTGCACATGCTTGTTTTGGCTCATAAAGTATTATTTTTTCCATCCCCAACCCTTTTTGAGCACATCAGAACTTGCTTGATATGCCTCTCCTTGGGGGCTGGGGAGGCAGGGCCAAAAATTGATGGCAAAATTGTGAAACAAGCAAAATATATCTTTGGTTTTTCCAACATTCCCTTTCTAAATCCTTCTCCCAGATTTCAGTAACCTTCTCTTTCCCAGCCAGTGGGCCCAATCCTCACTTATTGCTTGGGGTTCCTCCTATAATAGAAAAAAAAATTCATAAACTCATTCTCAGTGAGGTACTCCCAGGGTATTCCCCTTCTA
This sequence comes from Galeopterus variegatus, assembly GCF_000696425.1. Taxonomy (NCBI): domain Eukaryota; kingdom Metazoa; phylum Chordata; class Mammalia; order Dermoptera; family Cynocephalidae; genus Galeopterus; species Galeopterus variegatus. The sequence goes on along the minus strand of NW_007728716.1, from coordinate 210,898 downwards.
AGGAATGTTTCATTTCATTTTAATTAATTAATTACTTAATTAATCGAATCATAATTGATTATACATATTTTTGGGATTCAATGTTGACATATGTTGATCAATCAATATTAGTAGTATGTATATTGTTACAAATTGTACTTGTTCTTTATGCCCCTTGTCCAATCTTTCCCTATTCCCCTCTCCCTCCCCCCTCCCACCACTGATAACCCTAGATTTCTTCTCTCCTTCTGAAAGAGTAATGGTCCCTCTGTTGATTTGTTTCCTAGATTATCTGTCCAATGCTGAGAGGTGTGTTCAGGTCCCCCAATATTATCATAGAGTAGATGCTTCTTCTGTCACTCTGGAATGAGCTTTGTAAGAGAGAGACACCCTCTTCTTTTCTTTGGTCTCTGCTGGTGACTCTCCTTGTGTTGATGCACTCCAGTGGCTGGTGGATCATCTGCTTGGTGGTTGTGATGTCTAGCCACTTTCACAGTAGCTGTGGTTATTGTGGTAGCTATGGTGGGCCACCCACTTGGATGTGATGTTTTTGGCATGCTCCTTGGCACTGGTGGTGTGCCTGGTTGTGGGCAGGGGGTCCAGTCCCTGGCTTGATGCCCTGGGCCCCCAGGCATGGCCCCAAGGTGCTGGCAGTTTGCCTAGTTGTGGGCAGGGGGGTCCGGTCCTCAGCTCTTTGCCCCAGGCTCCTAAGAGGGCCCCTGAGGTGCTGGCAGTGTGCCTGGTTGTGGGCAGGGGGTCCGGTCCCTGGATTCATGTCCTAGGCTTCCAGGTGGGGCCCTGAGGTGCTGGTGGTGTGCCTGGGTGTGGGCGGAAGGGTCTGGCCCCTGGCTCCATGCCCTGGGCCTCTGGGCAGGGCCCCCAGGCACTGGCAGTGTTCCTGGGTGTGGGCAGGTGTCCAGTACCTGGCTCCATATCTTGGGCCCCCAGGCAGGGCCCTGAGGCACTGGCAGTGTGCCTGGGTATAGCAGTGGGGTCCAGCTTCAAGCCTCAGGTTCCCAGGCAGGCCCCAAGGCACTGGCAGTATACCTGGTTGTGGGTGGGTGGAGGGGTCTGGTCCCTGGCTCAATGCCCTGGGCCTCTGGGTGGGAGGAATATTTCATTTTAAAAGAGGACCAATCCTTAGAAAAGGCAATGAAATTAATTGTAGAAAGGTAATTGAAATTAGTTTAGACATGGTTACACCTGAAGATGGGCCTAGCTGAAGGTGAGAGGGATTTCCAGTCTCCCAGTCCTTGACTCTGTCCATGGGGGAGAGCAGGGGGAAAGGGACACTCCTGGCTGTCCTTCCACCAGATCTTTCTTAGTTCACACTAGCTCTGGTGTGACTGGGACACATCACTCTGCTCCATCTCCCTCAGATGGAAAGTCACAGAATGACTGTATGACTTAGTAAAAGACTAAATAAACCAATTCTGCTTGAAGCCAATTTAACCAGCTATAAAATAATGTGAGATGCATGTGTATTATTTGTGGGTGGTTCCTTCCAGATATTGCCCAAATAGTTTCTGTGGTATTTTTGTATATTTAAAATACAAAATATGTTCAGATAGAGTGCCATGGAAACCCACATAGAAAAGCCCAGGAAAAGCAACTCACTCCTGTAGCTTAACTCTGAGACTTGTTTTGCACAGAGCTCTGCCTCCATGAGTGTTTCTCTATTGAAATGAATCACAATTAATCCATTGGATTATACAGGCAGACAATGTTTCTGTTGCAGAGTGTATCAAAGTGAATCTAGAGTGAAACTTCTGAATACTAGTTTCCAAGTAAATGAGAGGCTGAGGTTCTGACCCCTGTGCTGGCAAGCTGTTATTGATCCACAGTTGATGGAAGGACACTAATTTTTCGTGTGGAGATACTGCCTGCTTAGTAACTCTCTTAAAAAAGAAGTCCGTCTTCAGACTTACTGGGTCATCGTCCCCTTTTAGCTCTGTCAGAAGGGCCAAGTAGCTGCAGAGTGCATCTGTCTCCCTCCCAGCTTGGCAGCACACGTGAGATTCATTAGCCTCAGGAGCATCAGTGAGTGTGTGTGGGTGACCGTGACTCATTAGTCAGCCAATGCGTCGTGGTGCCCATGAAGCAGTCATCTCTGCCCTGAATGCAGGGCATGCACTCAGCAGCAGTGTGGGAAGCCAATTACAGAGCTGTCTCTCAGGGATGCAATCCCCTGGGATCCTAGGATTCCCTGAGCGGACTTGAGGATGTGTGCTGTCATGTCCAATGAGTGGGTGAGTCTATCACCAGATGGCCCCCTTTCTGGCTGAGCTGGCTATTTCTTCCCTGATTAAACACTTGTTTTTCCTCCTCAGGGGAAATGGGAAATGGTCACCAAATGGCTATAAGCAAAGAGGTTTGCTGCAGCACCTAAAGTTTGCTGGCATAGCTGTCCCCATTCAAGGACCAGGAGAAGCTCTTTTAATTTAACTCCTGGAGTTGTTAACAATGAACTGCTGTCTACCTCAGCTTAAGACATTTCTTTTTCCTGTGTCTGGTTTTTAACTCTCTTTAGCCATGTAGATCAGGCTGACATGCTCTTCTCATGAAATGCAGAGGAGCCTAGAGTTTGAAATTTTAGTGGCATCTCTGGGCTGTATGGGAAGGGTGCCATCTGCTTCCTCAGACCATCTGAAACCATGGAGGATTAAAACTGTAAATGTTCTCTCTTTTTCCTATTTTCCTTTTTTTAGGGAAAATGGGTAGTTGTCCCTAGCGGGGGTGCACATGCAGCCAGAAGGAGAGAGCCCTAAGGGTGCAGTTGGATGTGATGGTCCTCAGTTGGATGCACTGAGGACCAAGGTTGTCCAGTTCAGGTGGCAGATGCAGGTTTTATTAAACATGTCAGGGCAGAGCTGGTTTTCAACAAAAATTTGAGATTGGCAAATATTTTCCCAAGCCCCTTTGCTCCCTGTAGGGAAAGTAAATATAAATGGTCAGGGCCCCTCAGATGTTCAGAATCTTGCTGAGCACTTGACGTAAATATGCACATGCATCCAGGTGATCCTTGGCTATTGTCTAATGTAATTGTGCATGTGTGCCCAAGTGTTCTGGGTTATGGACTTTAGTATAAAGGACGAGTGGCTCTGATTCACAAGTTCCCTGTCCCCAGGATGGCCATGGTGAGGCCGCCACTGCTGCTGTTGCTGCCGGATCTGCTTTAAGCTGCTGCCGCTGAGGAAGCTGAGGACTGAGCTCGTGTCGTCTGCCAATGGCTCCCAGGATCTTTCCCAATTACCTAGCATGGACCTGCGTGTGAGGGGTCTGCTGACCCAGCCAGACATGTGAGGGGTCTGGTGACTCAGCCTGACATGTGAGGGGTCTGTGACCCAGTCTGTACAGCGGGTTCGAAGTGTCTGTGGGCCCTAACCCCTAGCCCAGACAATACAAAAGGAAAACTTCGTGTAACTAAAATAATGAAACATTTTGACATGAGTTATGAATTGCCTAGCTATGCAATTGGCTATGCCGGCAGGAGTCTGACAGTAACTGCAACCAGACAGTTAGCATAGCTATTGCTGTAAGCAGACACTCCCCTTTCTACATCTGCTTCCTTACTTCATGGGGCTCCTGTCCCCACCCTCTCCCTGCCATGTGTTTTCCCTTAGCCTCCCTCTCCCCATGGGCCTCTCTCATTCAGAGTTCTAGGTCATTTTCTCCTCCAGGCTCCCAGACAAACCCAGCTGTCGTGTGGGGCCCCCTTACTGACTGTCTTCTTGTTAACAGAATAAATTACTCTTGTTGTGATATTAAATTTGGATGGGGCAGGAGATATTTTGCATGTTAATAGGGATCATCATTGTAACACAGTGGAACACAAGTTTGGGGACAAGCCTGTAGAAAGGGATTTTTTTTAAAAGCAATTCTCAACACGTTCTGAAGAAGGAAGTGTCTGTTCTGCCTTTGAGAAGGTCTGTGTGTCCTTTTAAACAAGCCACCCTTCCCAGCTGCCTTTCAGTCTTATTTCAGGCTACAGAAGGAAAACTGAAAGCTCTTAGAGGTCAATTTTCTTTTTGATATATTGAGTTGCTTTCCATCCTTTGGAAAGAAGCTTCTTGCCTTTCCTCTATATTTGAATCAGGTAGTTTGAATGAGGAGTGGGAGCCTGAGGACTACAGCCATTCAAATGCTAAGGACCCCTTGGAACCTGCCCACATGATCTTCAGGGAGAGAACTCATGCCTCTTCCACGGCCTGGAGCCCAAGACTTGCACGCGTTCACTTCCCTGCCTCCCAACCGCCACTCCCATTTCACCCCATCCTTTACACCTTGCCAGACTCATCATCTTAAAATCCAGTTCCACTCTTACCATCCCCCAGCTCGAACAAGCTTCCCTGGCTCTCTGTCCTAGCTGAATGCAGACACTTGGCCCTGGCCTCGCAGACCCACTGTGGCAATGACGTTGACAGCTGTCACTCATGCTGCATTTTCTATGTACCCTGCGTGGTTCTAAGCACTTTACACTTTAACCCATTTCATTCTCACAACTGGCGAGGCAGGCTGTATTATTGTCCTCATTTTACAGCTGGAAAGACTGAGGCACAGAGAAGTTACATTTAACTCGTGAAGGCAGAGTGGGGGTTCGAACCCACGCAGTGTGGCCTGGGAGTGCATGCTCTTTAATACCGCAGTGTGTGCTTCTCTAATGGGGCCCCACACCCCTCTCCACCCTCCTTTGTCACTGCTCACTGGATGCCCCAGCGAACAGAATGGCTCCTTGTTCCAGAGCACCTCCCCTGCTTCCTGGATTGCGCCTTGGCTTTTGCTCTTCCTGTCACTCCTCATGCTCTTCCCAGCTCTGCTGGTGGAATTTCTCAAACACCAGCTCCTCCATGAAACCTGATGAAGCCGCTCCCTTTGAACCCTGATGATACCATCATAGTTACTTCTTAGGAAATACTCAGTTTCAGTCATCTCACCTGATAGACATTTAGGTACTAACCAGTCATTCTTTCTTTAGATTAGAGGCGCCTGAAGAGCAAAGACTGGGTTTAATTATCTTCATGTGTCCAGTGCCTTGTGGCCTTTCAAAAGATAACTTTTGTATTGAATAAATATTTACTAAGACAATTTTAAACTGTGTAATTTCTGACTGGCAACTCATATCCCACGTGATTATTTTGTCTGTAAAGTATGTTACATTTCTTATGTGTGTGACATGCTATATGTCTTTTCATGTTGCTATGAAAATTAGCTCACTTCATTCCTTGGGACTGGACAACTTGTAAGGGCTAAACAGTCTACTTGTTTGGCTTTCACTTCATGAAACAGGCAGAGGTGGGTGTCCTGAATTCCTGATATAATTGACTTTTGGGACACGAGTTCAGCTATTGTCCCAGGGTCTGGCAGTGTGGGCAGATAGATGGGCTGCTGCAGCTGGGAGTGCTGACTACATGGGGCCAGAGGTCCGGCTGTGTCCACAGTGCTAGCTGGTAACACCAGCAACCCAAGGGCAGGCTGGAGGGGGGCAGGGCAGGGCAGGTCAGCCTGATGCCTGCTCAGGCCAATCAGAGGGAGCTAGGATGGCAGTGTTGGTTGTGAGGCTAATGTAGAGGAAGATCAGCAAATAAAATGGCCTGAAGTGATCAAGCCAGGGATTCTACCTCTTGCCACTGCCAGGGACTCTAACTTTTTCTTTCTGAAAGATTTTTTCCCCTGTAAAACCATATTTATTAAATTGTTTAATATGATGACTTCCAGTCAAGATGGTGGAAAAGACAGTCCCCAGCATCACTTTCTCCCACAAATAACAAATTTACAACTATAAAAAAGCAGTGACAGCCAAGCTGGGGCTGCTAGAGCTCAGGGGAAGAGGAGGAGAGACTTAAAGAGTGCATGAAGGTGGGAGAAGCCATGATGAGAGAAAGAAAAAACTGCTTTGACCATTTTGAATCCTGGCTGTTTCCAGGCTGGAGCTGCTGAGCACACAGAGCAGGAAAAAAGCTGCAGCTGTGCGTTTTGGATGAAGTTGCTTGGAGGCAGCAGGGGAGGAGAGGGCTGTGGTGGCCCCCAAGCCAGCAAGACCACTAATAGGGTTCCTGTGGACCCACATAGGACTGAGGAGCCACAACAACTGAAAAAAAAGGAGCCACTCAGAAGCCAGTGAGTCATCACAAGTCACTGTTGCACAGCCCATCCCATGGGAAGTGTTTGGAACACAGGTGGTGTGGGAGATGGTCTCACAGGGGGAACACTGGGGCACAGCAAGGGCAGCTGATCTGCCCCCCAATCAGAATAGGATCTCTCAGAGGAGACTGGTCAGGAACATAGAATTGCATGAGGTGCAGTTTGGTGGAAGACTCAGGTCCAGACCAGTGTTTCTACACAACCCAGGTGCAATGGATTTGACTAGAACCGGAAGTACCTATAAAGTCAACCATTAAAACCTGAGCTGCACAAAAAGCCTTCCCTAGGGAATAGGCAGCAAAGCAGCAATTTAGCCCAACCACAGAGCTGAAGTACTGGTCCTCACAGGAAGTTCCCCTGTTTTAGAAGTAAGCAATGGACAGCAAATTAGTTCCAGCACAGAGTTAGAGTGGTGGGAACAGCAAATAATCCAATACAAGACTGAAAGGAAAGAAAAAGTACCCATAACCAGAGAAAAAGTTTGATATTAACTAGTAAAGGTCTCATTTCACCAAAGAACACCTATAACACCTAGAAGGACCAGAAGTCCTCCTGGGCTACCAAACCAGAAAGGGGAGAGGGCTGGGGGCCTCAGCATGCCCCCAACACTCACAACCAAACCGAGGGTGGGGGCCTCAGGCCTCGGCCACATACCCCCCACAAGCGCAACCACCCCAGCAACGACCGATGACCACTGAGCTGCCGCAGGAAGTGCCCTGGGCTCTTCTGAGCTGGGATGGTAGGGGGCCTTGGGCCTTGGTCATGCCCCCCCAACCTGAGCAACCAGCCCAGTGATGACAACCGAGCCACTGCAGGAAGCGCCCCGGGCTCTCCCGAGCCAGGGTGTTGGGGGGCCGAGGGCTTTGGCCACACTCTGCCCACACCTGCAGCCAGCCCAGCAATGACCATGGAGCTGCTGCAGGAAGTGCCCCACGATCTCCCAAGCCAGGGTGGTGGGGGGCCTCAGGCCTTGGTCATGCCCCCCCTAACACCAGCAACCTAGCCCAGTGATGACCACTGAGCTGCAGCAAGAAGGGCCCTGGGTTCCTGAGCTGGGGAGGTGGGAGGTGAGGGCTTTTGCCACACCCCACTGACATCTGCATCCAGCCCAACAATGGCCAAGCCACCACTGGAAGATCCCCAGTCTCCTCTGTGGGAATGTGGGGGGTGCCACAGGCCTCAATCCCACCCCTCCTCCTTCCTCCTTCTTCCATCCCCTCATTTCCTTCCCCTTTCCCCTCTCCCCCTCCCACCCAACTGCTCTGCAACAACATCATAGAATGTGGGTTTAGTAAGAACGTACCATTTTTGTCAAGTTTTAATAATGAAAGAGTTCTAACCCATCACTTATAAACAAGGGGTCAAAGTAGAGAGAGGGATTGCCAAAGTTTAGGAGGCTTGTCCCATGTCAAAGTCAAATGGATTTCTTGGCTGTGTTCTACCTTCACCAGGGTCTATGCCTTATCAGTCTAAAAGTGTCAGTAGTGGGGGTTATCATGTGGCAGGTATTCTGTGGTCCATTTAGATCCCCTGCTGTACATCAGCATGTAGGCAAGGACCTAAAAAAACTCATGGAAGGAGCCTCAGAAGGATCAGTGCACCTCTTTCTCTAGTCGTCTTATCTCTGGCAATCCTAACAACTTACAATTTTTGTGTAGGAAGCTTCAATACCCTGCTCTGTAAGAAGGAAGATAATGCTTGTCTCACAGAATTGTGTTAAAGTTCCTATATCCTACTGAGGTACACAACAATGACTTAATATTTTATTTTTGAATAGAAGAGAAATGTCAGAACAAGTGATAAGTTAACCTAATGGGGCAGCAAATGTTGTCAGCATTATTGTGTTGAGTGCTCTGGGCTGGGAGAAAGGATTAGCCAGATGAGAGAATTGTTGCTATGGGAAAATTGAGAGGATTTGGGGACTGGCTTGATGAGGAGGCATGAATAGAGTGGGGAAGTCAAAGGTAAAAAGATAATTGAGCTGCCAAATCTATGTGATTGCAAAATCCAATGGTGGGACAGTTGGCCTGGAGCTCTGAGGTTAGGAGGGCTGGTGATATATAATGTGGAGGGAGTGAATGTCCTTTCTAAGGGACAGAGTGGGAGAGAGAAGAGATTTTTCCTCAGAATTTTCTTTAATATGTATTTACTTTGTAGCAGGAATAGGAAACCACACAAGCAACACTGAGGTATGTTTTTAAAATTTTTTTAAAAAATTAGCTTAGACTTCAGATGGAAAAGTCAAACAGTTCAGGGAGAGACAGGCATAGCTGTAATAATATTGGTACTTATGAATACATGCTATACATTTTCCTTTGCCTCCTCTTTTCTTGGGGTGGGGTGGGGAGGAGGAAATGTCCTTCACCTGGCCATGTTTGTGTCTGTGAAGATGCTATCCTTGAGCATCACAATGTGTTTCCTCTGCATTTCTGGACATTGAGAGCATAGGCAGCTTCTCCTCCTCAGTCAGTGGTAGTCAGTGGACATCCGGACATCTGAGCCTGACAGGCAACCTACAAGGTGCATTTCCTGTGTGGGGCTGGGGAGGGATCTGCTACTGCACCATTTGCTGGCTGTGTATCACCACTGGGGGAAATGAAATGTGTCAGAAGCAGATTCTCAGAGCTGATCACTGTAGGCCTGAGATCCTTAAGAGTTTGGGAAGGGGCAGGTGATCAAGCATTAAGAATCTCGATGAAAATTTTGAAATTCTTCCCTGGGGAAAGGGGCATGTATGAACACACACTTGCACACACAAACATTTGCATGTATTTTCATGGAGTTTGGTTGTGGATTCCAGTTTAAGACCCTGTTATGTAGGACATCCTTTCTAAAGCTGTTTGGATTCTTATTAGCTTTCAGAGGGCAGAAATGCTTTGTAATAATCTCCATTCAGCTGGAATCAGTGATGTTTTCTTTTTCTTCTTCTTTTTAAATAGACTTTATTGGGCCGGCCTGGTGGCGCACTCGGTAGCTCGGCGGCGCTCCCGCCGAGGGTTCGGATCCCATATAGAGACCGGTCCGCTCACTGGTTGAGCGCAGTGTGGGCGTGACACCGAGGGTTGCGATCCTGTTACTGGTCACGAAAAAAGACAAAAAGGGATAAAAAAATAGACTTTATTTTTCAGAGCAGTTTTAGGTTCACAGCAAAATCGAGCAGAGAGTACAGAGTTTCCCCGTCTCCCCTGTCCTCCCTGACATGCACAGTCAACATCCTGCACCAGAATGGTACATTTGTAGTAACCGATGAACCTACACTGACACATC
>NW_007728716.1:199246-201156 GCF_000696425.1 Galeopterus variegatus | reverse complement strand
CGGGTTGCGATCCTGTTACTGGTCACGAAAAAAGACAAAAAGGGGAAAAAAAAATAGACTTTATTTTTCAGAGCAGTTTTAGGTTCACAGCAAAATCGAGCAGAGAGTACAGAGTTTCCCCGTCTCCCCTGTCCTTCCTGACATGCACGGTCAACATCCTGCACCAGAATGGTACATTTGTAGTAACCGATGAACCTACACTGACACATCATTATCACCCAAACTCCATAATTTACATTAGGGTTCACTCTTGGTGTTGTACATTCTATGGGTTTTGACAAATGTATAGTGACATGTATGTACCATTAGAGTATCATATAGAATAATGTCACTGCCCTAAAAATCCTCTGTGCTCTGCCTATTTATCCTTCCTCCTCCCTCCCCCTGGCAACCACTGACCTCTACATTGTCTCCATAGTTTTACTTTTTCCAGAATGTCATATAGTTGGAATTATCCCGTATGTAACTTTTTCGAATCAGCTTCTTTTACTTAATAATATCCCTCCTGCCTTTTCATCGCTTTGTAGCTCATTCTTTTTAGTGCTGAATAATGATAGTCTGTTGGCTGGATGTACCACTATATTAGTCCATTTTGTATTGCTGTAACAGAATACCTGAGACTGGGAAATTTATAAAGAAAAGCGGTTTATTTGGCTCATGATTCTGGCACAGTTGCATCAGGTGTGGGCCTCAGGCTGCTTCTACTCATGACGGAGAGTGGCAGGAAGCTGGTGGGTACGAGCAGATCACATGGTGAGAGGAAGAGAGAAAGAGAAGGTGCCAGCGTCTTTTAAACAACCAGCTCTTGTGGGAACTAAGAGAGCGGGAACTCACTCATTAATCCCCCCTCCCCCAGGGAGAGCATTAATCCGTTCATGAGGGATCTTCCCTTGTGACTCAAACAGCTCTCAACACTGCCACATTGGGGATCAGATTTCCACTTGAGTTCTGGGAGGACAATACATCGAAACTCCGTCAACCACAGTTTGTTTATCCATCCATCTATGGAAGGACATCTTGGTTAACTCCAAATTTTAGCAGTCATGAATAAAGTTGTTATAAACATCCATGTGCAAATTTTTGTGTGGACATAAGTTTTCAACTCTTTTGGGTAAATACCAAGGATTGTGATTGCTGGATTGTATGGTAAAAGTATGTTTAGTTTCATAGGAAATTACCAAAGTGTGTTCCAAAGTGACTGTACCATTTTGCATTCCTAGCAGCAATGAATGAGAGTTTTTGTTATTTCACATCTTCACCAGCATTTGGTGTTGTCAGGGTTCTGGATTTTGACCATTCTAATATGTATATAGTGGTTTTAATTTGCAATTTTCTAATGATACCTGATGTTTTTATAGGCTTATTTGCTATCTGCATACCCTCTTTGGTAAGGTGGCCTTTTAGGTCTGCCCATTAAAAAAAAAATTGGAAACGTAATTGATTATACATATTTTTGGGAGCTGAGTATCAATACCAGTGTACAATGTGTGATGATCAAGTCAGGATAATTAGCATATTCATCACTACAAAACAAAATCATTTCTTTGTATTGAGGACATTTAATAACATGCAGTAAATTATTGTTAATTATAGGTGCCTAGGTAGACTATACATCAGTAGAGTTTATTTTTCTTAATTAGCTGTTTTTCTTAATTAGCTGTCCATTATTCCATTTCTTGGTGTCCCCTCCTACCCCACTCCCCCTTTTCTGCTCTAGAAACCCCAGTTTTGTTCTCTTCTTCTAAAAGTTCAATGTATTATTATGATTGTTGTCTCTTCCTTCCTTCCTCCCTCCCATCTTCCCTCCCCTTCCTTCCTTCCTTCCTTCCCTTCCCTTCCCTTCCCCTCCCTTCTCTCTCTCTCTCTCTCTCTCTCTCTCTCTCTCTCTCTCTCTTTCTCCCCCCCCCCCT
>NW_007728716.1:195249-198550 GCF_000696425.1 Galeopterus variegatus | reverse complement strand
TCTCTCTCTCTCTCTCTCTCTCTCTCTCTCTCTCTCTCTTTCTCCCCCCTCCCCTCTCCAGGTCTGCTCATTTCTTAATTGGGTTGTTCATTTCCTTAACTGTTGAGTTTTAAGAGTTCTTTGTATATTTTGCATAACAACCCTTTATCAGACATGTCTTTTGCAAATATTTTCTCCCAGTCTGTAGCTAGTCTTTTCATTCTCTTGATACAGTTTTAAGCAGAGCAGAAAATTTTTAATTTTAATGAAGTACCGCTTATTAATTATTTCTTTCCTAGATCATGCCTCTAGTGTTGTGTCTAAAAAGTCACCATACACCAGGTCATTTAGATGTTCTGTATTATCTTCTAGGAATTTTATAATTCTGCACTTTAAATTTTAGATCCATTTTGAGTTAATTTTTGTGAAGGGTGTAAAGTCTATGTCTAGATTCATTTTTCATACGTGGATGTTCATTTGTTGAAAAGGCTATCGTTTCTTCATTGTATTGCCTTTGCTCCTTGTGAAAGATCAGTTGACTATACTTATGTGAGTCTCTATTCTGTTTCATTGACCTATTTTTTTTTTTCTTTTGCCAGTACGACACTGTCTTGATTACTGAAACTTTATAGTAAGTCTTAAAGTTGGGTAGTGTCAGTTCTCCAATTTTGTTCTCCTTCAATAATGTGTTAGCTATTCTAGGTCTTTTGCTTCTTCATGTAAAGTTTAGAATCAGTTTGTTGATACCCACAAAATAACTTGCTGAGATTTTTTATTGATATTGCATTTAATCTATGGATTTAGTTGGGAAGAACTGTCATCTTGACAATATTGAGTCTTCCTATCCATGAACATGAAATAACTCTCCATTTATTTAGTTTTTATTTGACTTCCTTTATCAGAATTCTATAGTTTTTCTCATATAGATCTTGTATATATTCTGTTAGATTTATACCTAGGTATTTCATTTTGTTGGGTGCTAACGTAAATGGTATTGTGTTTTTAACTTCAAATTCCACTTGTTCATTGCTAGTATGAAGGAAAGTGATAGGCTTTTATATATCAGCCTTGTATTCTGCCACCTTTCTATAATTGTTTATTAGTTTTGGGAATTTTTTAAATTGATTTTTTTCAGATTTTCTACATAGATAATCGTGTGATCTGTGAACAAAGACAGTTTTATTTCTTCCTTTCCAATGTGTAAGANGAAATAACTCTCCATTTATTTAGTTTTTATTTGACTTCCTTTATCAGAATTCTATAGTTTTTCTCATATAGATCTTGTATATATTCTGTTAGATTTATACCTAGGTATTTCATTTTGTTGGGTGCTAACGTAAATGGTATTGTGTTTTTAACTTCAAATTCCACTTGTTCATTGCTAGTATGAAGGAAAGTGATAGGCTTTTATATATCAGCCTTGTATTCTGCCACCTTTCTATAATTGTTTATTAGTTTTGGGAATTTTTTAAATTGATTTTTTTCAGATTTTCTACATAGATAATCGTGTGATCTGTGAACAAAGACAGTTTTATTTCTTCCTTTCCAATGTGTAAGATTTTTATTTCTTTTTCTTTTCCTATTGCATTAGCTAGGACTCCTAGTCCAATGTTGAAAAAGAGTGGTAAGTTGGAAAATCCTTGCCTTGTTCCTGGTCTTAGTGGGAAAGCTTTTAGTTTCTCATCAAGTATGTTAGCTAGCTATAGGGTTTTTTTGTTTGTTTGTTTGTTTGGTAAATGTTCTTTATCAAGTTGAGACAACTAGCTCTATTCCTAGCTTGCTGAGAGTTTTTACTAATAATCGGTGTTAGCTTTTGTCAGATGCTTTTTCTGCACCTATTGATATGATCATGTGATTTTTCTCCTGTAGCCTGTTGATGTGATGGATTACATTATTTGATTTTCAAATGTTGAGTCAGCCTGCATACCTAGTATAAATCTCACTTGGTTGTGGTGTATATTTATTTTTATAAATTGTTGTATTTAATTTGCTAATATTTTGTTGAGGATTTTTGCATATGTATTGATGAGAGATGTTGGTCTGTAGGTTTCTTCTGAAGTCTTTGTCTGGTTTTGATATTAAGGTAATTCTGACCTCACACAGTGAGTAGGAAATTTCCCTCTGCTCTATCTTCTGAAAGAGATTGTGGAGAATTAGTATAATTTCTCCCTTAAATGTTTGGGAGAATTTACCAGTGAACCCATCTGGATCTGGTGCTTTCTGTTTTGGAAGGTTTTTAATTATTGCTTCAATTTCTTTAATAGGTATAGTTCTATTCAGATTGTTTATTTCTTCTTGAGTGAGTTTTGGCGGGTTGTTTCTTTCAAGGAATCAGACCATTTCATCTAGGTTATCAAAGTTGCATGCAGAGTTGTTTATAATAATCCCTTATTATTCTTTTAAAAAATTTTTATCGAATCAAAATTGATTATACATATTTTTGGGGTTTGACATTGAGATGTGTTGATCAAATCAATATTACTAGCATATATATTGTCACAAATCATAATTATTCTTTATGCCCCTTGTCCAATCTCTCCCCATCCTCCTCTCCCTTCCCTCTTCCCCCTCTAATTACCCTAGATTTCTTCTCTCCTTCTGAAAGAATAATGGTTACTCTGTTGATTTGTTGCTTAGATGATCTGTCCAATGCTGAGAGGTGTGATCAGGTCCCCCAGTATTATCATAGAGCAGATGTTTCTTCTGTCACTCTGAAATGGGCTTTGTGGAGAGAGACAGCGTCTTTTCTTTATCTCTGCTGGTGACTCTCCTGGTGTCAATGCACTCCAGTGGCTGGCAGACCACCTGCATGGTGGAGGTGGCATCTAGCTGTTTTCACAGCAACCATGGTTATTGTGGTGGCTGTGCTGGGCCACCCACGTGGAAGTGATATTTTTGGCATGCTCCTTGGTGCTGGTGGTGTGCCTGGTTGTGAGGAGTGTCTGGTTCCCAGATCCATACCTTGAGTCCCCCGGACAGGCGGGCCATGAGGCACTGGCGTGGTGTGTCTGGTTGTGGAAAAGGGGTCCAGTCCCCTTCTCCTTATTATTCTTTTAATGTCCATGGGACTTGAAGTGATGTCCTGTCTTTTATCTTTGATATTATTATTATTATTATTTTTTTTTTTCTTTTTGTCTTTTTTACTGACCGGTAACGGGATCGCAACCCTCAGTGTCGATATTATTATTATTATTATTTTTTTTTCTTTTTGTCTTTTTTACTGACCGGTAATGGGATCGCAACCCTCGGTGTCGCGATTATTATTATTATTATTTTTTTTTCTTTTTGTCTTTTTTACTGACCGGTAATGGGATCGCAACCC
>NW_007728716.1:186310-194329 GCF_000696425.1 Galeopterus variegatus | reverse complement strand
TCTCCACATGGGATCCGACCCCTCGGCGGGAGCGCTGCCGCGCTCCGAAGCGGCCCACTCTCCAGTGCGCCACCGGGCCGGCCCAATCTTTGATATTATTAATTTGTGTCATCTCTCTTTTTTTCTTAGTTAGCTTGGCTAGAGGCTTACCTATTTTATTGATCTTTTCAAAGAAACAACTTTTGGATTTTTTTTGATACTGTCTATTAATTTCCTATTTTCAACGTCATTGATTTTTGCTCTAATTTTTATTATTATTTCTGCTTACTTTGGATTTAGTTCGCTCTTCTTTTTCTAGTTTCCTAAGGTGTAAGCTTAGATGATTGATTTTAGATCTTTTTTCTTTTCTAATATATGCATTAAATGCTGTAAAATTTCCTTTAAGCACTGCTTTCACTGCATATCACAAATTTTGATAACTTGTATTTTTATTTTCACCTAGTTCCAAATATTTTAAAATTTCTCTTGAGATTCTCCTTTGACCCATGTGTTGTTAGATGTGTGTTGCTTAATCTCCAAGTATTTTGGGGTTCTCCAGCTATCTTTCTGTCATTGTTTTCTAGTTTAATTCCATTGTGGTTTAAGAACATACATTGTATAATTTCTCTTCTTTTAAATTTATGGTGTGTTTTATGGCCCAGAATGTGATCTATCTTGGTGTATTTTCTATGTGATCTTGAGAACAATGTGTATTCTGCTATTGTTGGATAAAATAGTCTATAGGTGTTCATTATATCCATTCAAGTAATAGTGGTGTTGAGTTCAGCTATGTCCTTATTGATTTTCTGCCTGCTGGTTCTGTCCATTTCTGATAGGGGGGGGTGAAGTATCCAACTGCAATAGTGAATTCATCTATTTCTCTTTGCAATTTTTTCAGTTTTTCTTCATGTATTTTGATACTCTATTTTTAGGCACATACACAGTAAGCGTTGCTATGTCTTCTTGGAGAATTAACCCCTTTGTTGTTATATAATGCTCCTCTGTCTTAGATCAGGCTGCTATAACAAAATACCATCGACAGGATGGTTTAAACAATAGACATTTCTTTTCCTTTTTTTAAAAGATGACTGGTAAGGGGATCTTAACCCTTCACTTGGCGTTGTCAGCACCATGCTCTCCCACACAGTTACAGCCAACTGATTTTCAACAAAGGCATCAAGAATATACAGTGGGGAAAGGACAGCCTCTTCAATAAACAGTGCTGCGAAAACTGGACATCCACATGCAGAAGATTGAAACTGGACCCCATCTCTCACCACACACAAAAATCAACTCAAAATAGATTAAAGAACTACATTTAAGACCAGAAATTATGCAACTACTAGAGGAAAACATACATGAAATGGAAGTGGACAGCATTTTTTTGAGAGAGGCTACAAAGGCACAGGTAACTAAAGCAAAAATACACAAATGAGACTACATCAAACTGAGAAGATTCTGCACAGCAAGGGCATTATCAACAAGGTGAACAGACAACCCACATAATGGGAGAAAGTGTTTGCAAACTACACATCAGACAAGGGACTAATATCCAGAATATATAAGAAACTCAAACGACTTAACAGCTAAAAAAACCACAAATCACCCAATTTAAAAATGGGTAAAGGACCTTGTTACTAGCAACAGGCTCAGCTTGCCCTCTCACGCTAAACAAATGACCCAAAAGTCCAAAAGTTGGTGCAAGGATTGGAAGCTTTATTCAGATAACTGGCATCTGGGGGATGACCAGGCTAAAATCATCCTGCCTTCTGATGCCTGTTCTGGGGTTTATAAAGGGGAAGAGGTGGGAAGGTAAGGTAAGGGTTTTGTCCTGCAGGCAAAGAGTGAGACTGGTCACAGGATCAGCAGAGGGTCTGAGTCAGATGTCAGGGTCCCATAATGGACTGGGTGCTTTGGCATCATGGAGTCTAACTTCAAACATATATACAAGTTGCAAGAGCAGCACAAAAAATGCCATAATGCTCTTCATCCAGTTTCCCATCTACCCTTCACCCAGATCACCACATTTGTGTTATCTTTTGTTTTAGTCTGTTTTCGCTGCTATAAGAAAATACCTGAGACTGGGTAATTTATAATGAACAGAAATTTATTGGCTCACAATTCTGGAGGCTGAGAAGTTCAGGATTGAGGGGCTGCATCTGGTGAGGGCCTTCTTGCTGCATCAACCCATGGTGGAAAGTGGAAGGGCAAAAGAGGGCGCGAGAATGAACTTGCAACCTTAAATCTTTTTTATAATCAGCATTAATCCATTCATGAGGACAGAGCCTACATAACCTAAACACCTTTCCTTAGGCCCTACCTCTCAACACTGCTGTGTTGGCGTTTGTTTTCAACACATGATTTTTGGGGGATACATTCAAACCATAGCATCATTCTTCTGAACCTTTTGAGGGTATTGTGCAGACATGATACTCATTTCCCCTAAGTANTCAACACATGATTTTTGGGGGATACATTCAAACCATAGCATCATTCTTCTGAACCTTTTGAAGGTATTGTGCAGACATGATACTCCTTTTCCCCTAAGTATTTCAGTGTCTATTTCCTAAGAATGAAAACATTCTCTAATAGAGTGATAGCACAATGATCAAAATCAGAAAATTAAAATTGACACAGTAATATTATCTAATCTATAAACCTTATCACCATTTTGCTAAGTGTCTCAGTAATGTTTAGTAGCAATTTATCCCCCCTCTGGTCTAGTATCTGATCCAGGATCATGCATTACATTGTGTCATGTCTCTATTCTCCTTTAAACAGAATAATTTCTTAGTCTTAGCTAATTTATTACCTTGATGTTTTTGAAGATTACAGACCAGCTGTCTTGTAGAATGTTCCCCAATTTGGATTTTTCTGATGTCTCCTCACGATTATATTGAGGTTATTCACTTTTTGTCAGAAATACCCTCAAAGTTATGATGTGTCTTTCTCCTGGGTTTATATCAGGAGGTACCAGTACTTGTGATATTAACTTTGATTACTTAGTAAAGGTGGCATCTACCAGGTTTATCCACTGTTAAATTACTATTTTTCTTTTTGTAATTAGTAAGTGTTTTACAAAAAACATCTCATGACAGAAAGTAAAAGAGTATTTAAAGCAAGATGAAGACATGTCAAAGAGACACAGAAGCAGGCTAGAAAGGATTCCCCTTGGCCAAATATGGGACAATTTTATCATTAAGAAATGATAGTGACAGATTATAACCCACGCATAAAGTAATAATCTATGAATCAATACTCAAGTATAAATAAATGAACAAATAGATGGAGAAGAAGGAAAAGTTATTTTTAGGGTAGAATTCCATTCAACACATGATTTTTGGGGGATACATTCAAACCATAGCATCATTCTTCTGAACCTTTTGAGGGTATTGTGCAGACATGATACTCATTTCCCCTAAGTACTTCGGTGTCTATTTCCTAAGAATGAAAACATTCTCTAATAGAGTGATAGCACAATGATCAAAATCAGAAAATTAAAATTGATACAGTAATATTATCTAATCTATAAACCTTATCACCATTTTGCTAAGTGTCTCAATAATGTTTAGTAGCAATTTATCCCCCCTCTGGTCTAGTATCTGATCCAGGATCATGCATTACATTGTGTCATGTCTCTATTCTCCTTTAAACAGGATAATTTCTTAGTCTTAGCTAATTTATTACCTTGATGTTTTTGAAGATTACAGACCAGCTGTTTTGTAGAATGTTCCCCAATTTGGATTTTTCTGATGTCTCCTCATGATTATATTGAGGTTATTCACTTTTTGTCAGAAATACCCTCAAAGTTATGATGTGTCTTTCTCCTGGGTTTATATCAGGAGGTACCAGTACTTGTGATATTAACTTTGATTACTTAGTAAAGGTGGCATCTACCAGGTTTATCCACTGTTAAATTACTATTTTTCTTTTTGTAATTAGTAAGTGTTTTACGAAAAACATCTCATGACAGAAAGTAAAAGAGTATTTAAAGCAAGATGAAGACATGTCAAAGAGACACAGAAGCAGGCTAGAAAGGATTGGCCAAATATGGGACAATTTTATCATTAAGAAATGATAGTGACAGATTATAACCCACGCATAAAGTAATAATCTACGAATCAATACTCAAGTATAAATAAGTGGACAAATAGATGGAGAAGAAGGAAAAGTTATTTTTAGGGTAGAATTCCAGTTTTGATAAATGTAGAATGACTGAAGAAAAATGAAATTTAGCAACCATTATAGTAATAATTGATTCAGGCAAGTATCGTAAGTATTGTAAATGGATACTAAAACTTTCATCATTGAGCTATAATCATATTAATCAATAATTACATAATACAACTCCATTTTATCAAGCAAAGAGCTTTGCTAGGGCTCTGTAAGGAATGCCAAACAGAAATCATGCTCTCTTCAGACATTAAATAGCCTAATAGCTAATACAGAAGATTTGTGTACACAAATTATAACACATAGAAGAAATTGATGGTGTATTATATGAAATGAAGAGGAAAAATGAAACTATCCAAGAAAGAATACGAGATGGAATGCAAAATGTGTCTGATCCAATGTGGTAATGTTCTTATATTGTCCCCACATGCACACCATCCCCCAACATCAAATGTTTTCAGTGAGTAAGAAAACAGGCTGCTAGTCCCTGGGACTGAAGAATGAGGCTGGAGAAAGATGTCTTTGCAGGCAGCTGCTACTTTGGTTTCCAAGGGAAACAGTGGTAGAAACTGCAAAGGAAAAGGAGTGGGAAGCTGTGGTTTAGCAGAGAAGGGTCGTTCTTCTATGAGGTGTCTATACCTAAGCAGTTACCTGGAATTTCTTAGTGATGTTGGATCATGGACAATATTGAAATGTTGGGATATTGATAAACACTGATTTTAATTTTTATTTCCAAATTTCTTGGGAAAACATTCATTCTTGGAATTTATTTTCCCCGTCATCCATCAAAGCCTGTGTATATTGTTCTGCCAGGACCATAGTACAGTTTTCTCCTCTACACAAATACACAGATACAAGTCACAGGAAGGGAAGAATGGAATTAGCCATTGGGGTTTGTGCACTAAGACCATGATAAAATAGTACAAAAGAAAATAATAAAATAAACCATTATTTATTCTGGCTGACTAAGAAAACTTCCATGATCTCTAATCCAAATCTGTTTCAAAGTCACCATTGGAACTTGATTCATATACTTTCCCTGTGATCCCAGTACAGCTGTGAAGCTTCAGCCAGGGTCCTGCAGGGAGCTCAAGAATAGTTTGGCAGGGAGAGTGGTCAACCAGGTATGGTTGGGACAAACCAACCATGATGGAATTAACTTCTACCAGGCAGAGCAGGAGTCTAAATCTTAGGATCCAAAGAAGGCCCATATCACCTGGGCTCACTCATATCTCTTGTCACTAATAAAAAGGTTTGGTTTTGGGGCACATGGTCCTTGCAAGGTCTAGAGACAGGCAGGGAGTCATGAGCCCTGCTGAGGAGGGTGGGGGAAAAGACTGGGCTCTAGTTCCATCAGGAAAGGTGGGGCACACTTTCCCCAAGCAGAATCCCAGTCATAGGAATTAAATAAAATGAATAATTCAATCGAACTATGTATTTTAGTGTCTATTGCATAACACACATTAGATCCATGTGCTGCTGCATGGGCATAGCTGGGTCCAGGATCTATACAAGGCTATGGGTTATAAAACAAATTGAAAGTGCATACATAAAGGGGAAGAAAGAGACCTGGGACAAACATCATTGGCATAACCTCAGAATCTTTTAGAAATGTAAATTCTACTGAATTGGAAACTCTGCAGGGTGGTCCCAGCAATCTGTGTTTTAACAAGCCCTACAGGTGATTCTGAAGTGTGCTAGTGCTTGAGAACTACTGGCCTACCTTAATAATATTTGTTTAGGTCTTAGGTGAGGTCAAGAATGCTGGTTGAAGGTCTCAGGAGTGGAACTAGGAAAGGCAGAGATTACAATTTCTAGTGTGTTGCTGGTTCCATAACATATTACCTCTGTGTCAAAAAGGTTTTTAGAACTCTTATAAAGACTCATCACCAATTTTGGTGTCTAGGATGAAGGCAAGATCTGGAAACCCTTGTTTTGGGCAAACCTGAGGACCTGGAAAGTTAACATCTGGAAGCAAAATATATCCAGTGGAAACATCTTTGCGCTGGTCTCCCAAATTGTCCTTGTTGAGGGAAGAGTAGATTCTTGGGGGACTGCTATTGGGTAAATGACAAGACCCAAGAAAATGAGAGAAATTTGGCTTCTCAGATTGGTGCTTCTGGATTTAGGGATTAGGGCAAGATTTCACGAAGTACAGTTCACTGAATGCTAGTCTTGAGAGAAGCCTCATGGGATACTGTATACTCACTCCCCTTCTGGCACGATCACAGAGCATGTTAATAAGTGACTCTGGATTTCTACATTCACTCATCAATAAACACTTATTTAGTGCCCACTATGTACTAGATCCTATTCTGAATGTTGGGAATATAGCCAGTAAAAAAAAACAACAAAAAAAACCCGTTTGTCTTGGTCTAACCCAGTGATCTCCATACCTGTTTGACTATTAAAACCATTTATTATGTAACATATATATTCACATCTCAAGGAAAAAACATTCAGTGGGATACTCTTTAAAATGACAGATGTGTCTGACTAGTAAGGGATGTAAGTTCCAGGCACCTGAGGCAAGGGAGAAATTAAGGAACATTCTGAGGCACAGAAAATGTTGACCATAGAGGTGTAAATCTGGTTAACATCATGATATTTTTGGCCTTTCTATGATGGAAAAAAGCTTTCCCATGTGTCAACCTGTCTGTAATAATTATAACTAACACAGAGATGGTGATTTTAGAACCTGGGTTTATTTCAGATACTTTCATTTAAGAGCTCCAAATTATTTTAGTACATACAGCAGCAAAACAACTATTTGAAAAAGGGGATTGCTTAGTCGGATTCGTTATTTGTCCCTCAGTGGAAAAAAACTTCAACCCCGATACTAAACCAGACCAAACAGTTGCTTGCTGAATTAATACCTCTTAAGATAGAATTCAGTTATACCTGCAAGTCCTACTCAAGGTGAGTCTAATCTTCCTCCTTTTTTTGTTGTGCTGGAGTCAAGCAGACCGGCAGGGTTTCTTCCTCTATGGAATGAGAAGCCTGATGAGATTATCTCTGAGCTTCCTTCCATCTCTGAAAGTGCAATACAGGGTCTCTTAGACCAGCCAAGCCTTAATGTAGAGGGGGAGAGGCCAGGCCATAATCTGGTTCTTCCCCACCTAACACTGCGCCCTCCAGCCATCTGATGACTCTTGCATTTCTCCAGACACGTGTCATGTTTTCTCTCCTCTCTTTGCCTTTATATATACTGTTTTCTTGACTTGGAACACTCTTCCCCTTTCTCTTTAGCTGACTACCTCCTACTCATTCTCCAGGTCTCGGACATTTTCCCTCTGTGACACTTTCTAGATTACCCCTCCCCCACCCCAATCAAGGTGAGAGTTAGTGTCCCTGCCAAGTGCTGCTGTAACACCCTTATATCAGCCCTTGCCACCTTCTTTTTATCATGCATCAGCCTCCTTCCTAGGCTTCCATGAAAATAAGATAAGGGCTTGCTCCAGTTTGTTATGTTCACTTATGCATCCCAAGCTCAGCACACCCCTGAACCAGTACTTGTTGAGTGGCAAGTGGATGCCGGGCTGGCTTGTGGAAAGGGGAGATGAGGAGGACAGAGACTAGGCAGGTCTAAGGAGAGCATAATCAGTGATGCTTCTCCTGTGTTAGGATCTGCATATGGCTACAGTTGCCTGTTACTCTCGAAATGTGTTTGGTACTGGCCTCTATGCTAATTCTGGGAGAACGAGAAGTGAGCTTTGGATGGACCGTGAGTTTTTGGGGAAATGGCAGTTCTGGACCCTGTATGTCTGGGTGTTGCTGTTTTCATTAAAATTTTTGTTTTTAACTGACAGATAATAATTGTATATATTTATGGAGTACATGTGATGTTTTTATATATATACACTTTTT
>NW_007728716.1:181844-185952 GCF_000696425.1 Galeopterus variegatus | reverse complement strand
TGCACCCGCACCTCACTCAGCCAGTGAGCGGGAACCGGTCTGTATGTGGGATCCGAACCCTCGGCAGGAGCGCCGCCGCACTCCCAAGCGTCGCACTGTAGCAGTGCGCCACCGGGCCGGCCCTATATATACACTTTTTTTTGTAGAATTATTATGTCAGGGTAATTAATATAAACCATTACTTCACACACACACTTTTTTTAGTGAGAATATTTAAAATGTATTCTTTAGTGATTTTGAAATATACAATACATTATTATTAATTATGGTCACTATGCTGTGAAATAGATCTTGAAACCTTATTCCTCCTGCATAAGTAAAACTTTGTGCCCTTTGGCCAACATTTCCCCATTCTCCTACATTCTCCACTCCTGCCACTCCCAGCCTCTGGTAACCACCATTCTACTCTCTACCTCCATAAGTATGACTTTGTTGGATTCCACATACAAGTGAGATTGCATGGTATTTATCTTTCTGTGCCTGGCTTATTTCACTTAGCATAATGTCCTCCAGCTTCATCCATGTTGTTGCAAATAACAGGATTTCCTTCTTTTTAAAGGCTAAATAGTATTTCATCATGTATATATACCACATTTTCTTTATCCATTCATCCATTGATGGACACTTAGGTTGCTTCCATATCTTGGCTATTGTGAATAATGCTGCAGTGAACATGGGAGTACAGTCTCTTTAACACACTGATTTCATATCCTTTAGGTATATTCCCAGAAGTAGGGTTGCTGGATCATAGTAATTCTATTTTTAGTTTTTTGAAGAACCTCCATACTGTTCTCCATGATGGCTGAACTAATTTACATTCCCATCAACCATCTGCAAGGGTTCCCTTTTCTCCACATCTTCTCCAATACTTGTTATCTTTTGCCTTTTTGATAACCGTCATTCTAACAGGTATGGGGTGATATCTCATTGTGATTTCAATTTGTCTTTCTCTGATTAGAGATATTGAGCACTTTTTCGTATACTTGTTGACTTTTTTGTATGTCTTCTTTTGAGAAATGTGTATTCAAGTCCTTTGCTCATTTTTAACCAGGTTGTGTTCCTTGCATATTTTGGATATTAAGTGCTTATTAGATGTATGGTTTGTAAATATTTTCTCCCCCATTGTAGTTTGTCTCTTTACTCTGTTGATTATCTCCTTTGTTGTGCAGAAGCTTTTTAATCTGATGCAATCCCATTGTTTATTTTTGCTTACCAGCCTATGCTTTTGGGGTTATATCCAAAATATCATTTGGGCCCTGTATTTGTGCAATCTGAAAGGTGAGAGCCTGCTTTGGGGGAATCCTTACTGGGAAGAGAAATTAGCATAGCCTCTGTTCCTTGTCTGCTCTTGCTTTAGCCTAGATCAAGATTATTGGGCCCTTAGTTCTAGCCTCCATATTGCCGCTTGCATTTAATACCTCCTTCTTTGAGTGAGAAACTTTGGCAGAATTTATGCATTTAAAATTACTTAGTTTTTTCAACCAAGATGGCTGACTGGTGATGGCCAGCCTTTGTCTCTAATGCAAAAAAAAAGCCCAAAGCAACAAATAGTCACCCGTAGAGCAGAATGTCTAGGAGAAAACAATGGAATCCAGCTAAACCGTGAGGAAAACCCCCCAAGACCTGGAAACTCAAGACAGCAACATAGAAAGACAGGGGAAATTCCCAATTAGGACTGGCATGGAGGTAGGAGAAACCCTGCACTGCTGGGGCAAAATGCCCAGACATTGACACAGAACTATGAGAAGCAAGAAAAAATCAGAGAAAGATGAACCACCCCCCCAAAAAAGACTATAGTTCTCAGATACCAGATCCCAAACAATAGGAACCTGGTGAATCATCTGAAGAGGAATCCCAAATGGCAATATTGAGGAAACTCAATGTGATGGAAGAAAAAAATAGAAATCACAATGAAGTAAAAAAAAAAAAAAATCATATATTAGACATATACTAGAAATTCAACAAAGAGACAGAAACAATAAAAAAGAGCCAAGAAGAGGAACTGAAGAATTCCTTCAATGAAATAAAAAATACAACTGAGAGTATAAGCTGCAGGCTAGAACAAGTGGAAGAAAGAATTTCTGAATTAGAAGATAAGCTTTTTGAATTAACACAGTTGGACCAAAAAAAAGAAAAAAAAAGAATCTGATAACCTTAAGCATACAAACATCCATATGATGGGTGTACCAGAAGAGGAAGAAAGAGGAAAAGTCATTGAAAGCCTATTTAATGAAATAATAGCCCCAAACTTCAAGTATTGGAAGACATAGTCTCACAGATCCCAAAAGCTCAAGTTTCCCAAACAGATTTAACCCAAAAATGACCTCTCCAAGACAAATTATAGTCAAATTGTCAAAAGTCAAAGAGAAGGAAAGAATTCTCAAATCAGCAAGACAAAAGCATCAAATCATCTGTAAGGGAACCCCATCAGACTAATAGCAGACTTCTCACCAAAAACCTATAGCCCAGGGGAGAGTGGTATGACATATTCCCACTGCTAAAACAACAACAACAACAACAACAACAAAACCTGCAAAGAATACTACATCCAACAAGGAGAAATAGTATCTTTTCAAAACAAAGAAAAACTGTGAGAATTTACCACCACAAGACAAGCCACTCAACAAATCCTCAAGGGAATCCTATACCTGGAATTAAATGAACAATATATATGTAACCATAAATACACAAAAAAGGATAAAAACTGCTTGCAGAATAGATAAGCAAGTAGGAAAGAGAAAGAAAATGTATCTAACCACTATAAAAAAACACCAAGCAAGGCCGGCCCGTGGCTCACTCGGTAGAGTGTGGTGCTGATAACACCAAGGCCACGGGTTCGGATCCTATATAGGGATGGCCGGTTTGCTCACTGGCTGAGCGTGGTGCTGACAACACCAAGCCAAGGGTTGAGATCCCCTTACTGATCATCTTTAAAAAAAAAAAAAAAACAAAACACCAAGCAGCAAAAACAAACAATAAAAGGGAAAGAAAGAACAAAAGAAATATAAAATAACCACACACACACAAAAATACAATGGTAGGAATAAAGCAATACCTTTCAATAACAATCCTAAATGTAAATGGATTAAATTCTCCACTTAAAAGATACAGGCTGACTGAAAGGATTAAAAAAATAGACCCAACTGTATGCTGCCTGCAAGAAACTCACTTCACCAAGAAAGACACACATAAACTAATAGTGAAGAGATGGAGAAAGTTATTCCACACAAATGGAAGCCAAAAATGAGCAGGAGTTGCCATGTTTGCCACCAGATAAAATAGACTGCAAACCAAGCACTACAAAAAGAGACAAAGATGGACATTATATAATGATAGAAGGATGAATGTAGCATGAAAATATACAATCATAAATATATATGCATACAAAATCAGAGCACCCAGATATATAAAGCAACAGTTATTTGATCTAAGGAGAGAGATAGACCCAAACACAATAGTAGTTGGGGATTTAACATGCCACTCAGCATTGGACAGAACATCTAGACAAAAAATCAGCAGAGAAATGTTGGATTTAAACTGCACTTTAGACCATATGGACTTGACAGACATATACAGAACATTCATCCAACAAGTGCAGAAGATACATTCTTCTCATCAGCACATGGATCATTCTCCAAGATAGACCACAAATTAAGTCTCAACAAATTTAAAAAGATTGAAATCATACCAAGTATATTTTCAGACCACAGTAGAATAAAATTAGAAATTAACAACAAACATGCAAATACATGGAAATTAAATAACATACTCCTGAAGACCAATGGGTCAAGGAAGAAATAAAGCAGGAAATTAAAAAAATTTTTAAGACAAATAGAAATACAAGCACAACTTACCAAAACCTATGGGATACTGCAAAAGCATTACTAACAGGTATATAGAAATAAATGCTTATATCAAAAGAATAGAGAGCCTCACAAATAAACAACCTACTGCTACACCTCAAAGAACTAGAAAAAAAAGAACAATTCAACTCCCAAATTATTAGTAGATGGAAAGAAATAATTAAGATCAGAGAAGAACTAAATGAAACACAGACCCCCCCAAAAGATATGAAAGATCAATGAAACAAAAAGTTTTTTTTTTTTTT
>NW_007728716.1:176966-181203 GCF_000696425.1 Galeopterus variegatus | reverse complement strand
CCCAAAAAGTTGGTTTTTTGAGAAGATAAATAAAATAGACAAACCATTAGCTAGTACAACTAAAGAAGAAAGAAGACCCAAATAACAAAAGTCAGAAATGAAAAAGGAGACATTACAACTGACACCACAGGAATACAAAGAACCATTAGAGACTATTATGAACAACTATACACCAATAAATTGGAAAATCTGAAGAAAATGGATACATTTCTGAACACATTCAAACGACCGAGACTGAACCAAGAAGAAACAAAAAATCTGAACTGACCCATAGGAAGCAACAAGATTGAAGCGGTAATCAGCAGTCTCCCAACAAAGAAAAGCCCAGGACCAGATGGCTTCAGTGATGAATGATACCAAACACTTAAACAAGAATTAATATCAATCCTTTTTAAACTATTCCAAAAAATTAAAACACAGGCCATTCTCTCAAACTCATTCTATGAGGCCAGCATTACCTTGATACCAAAACCAGACAAAGACACAACAAAAAAACTACAGGCCAATATATCTGGTGAATATAGATGCAAAAATCAACAAAATATCAGCAAACAGAATACAGCAATACATCAAAAAGATTATACACCATGATCAAGTGGGATTCACACCAGGGATGGAAGGATGGTTCAGCATATGAAAGTCAATAAATATGATACATCGCATCAACAAAACCAAGGACAAAAACCATATGATTATCTCAATAGATGCAGAAAAAGCATCGACAAAATTCAACATCCCTTCATGATAAAGACTCAGCAAATCAGGTACAGAAGGACAGTATCTCAACACAATAAAAGCCACATATGACAAACCAATCGCCAATATCATCCTGAATGGAACAGGAACAAGACAAAGATGCCCACTTTCACCACTCCTATTTAACATAGCATTAGAAGTACTAGCCAGAGAAGTCAGGCAAGACAAAGAAATAAAGGGCATCCAGACTGTAAAGGACGAAGTCAAACTGTCCCTGTTTGCAGATCTTTTGTATCGAAAAACCTAGATACTCTACCAAAAACTCTTAGAGCTGGTTAACAATTTCAATAGTGTTGCAGGATACAAAATCCACCCCCCAAAATCAGTAGCATTACAAACTAGCAGGAAAATAAATCAAGAAAGCAAGCCCATTTACAATAGTCACCAAAAATATAAAATACCTAGGAGTCAATTTAACCAAGGAGGTGAAAGATCTCTATAATAAGAACTACAAAACACTATTGAAAAAAATTAAAAAGGACACAAAAATGTGGAAAGACATACCATCCTCTTGGATTGGAAGAATTAACATCATGAAAATGTCCATACTACCCAAAGCAATCTACAGATTCAATGTAATCCCCATCAAAATACCAATGAAATAGAAAAAAACAATCCTAACATTCATATGGAACAACAAAAGCCTCTGAATAGCAAAGCAACCCTGAGCAAGTAAATAAATAAATAAATAAGTAAGTTAGTAAGTAAATAAGTAAGTAAGTAAATAAGTAAATAAATAAATAAAGCCAGAGGCATTACACTACCTGATTTCAAATTATACTGCAAGGCTTTTGCAACCAAAACAGCATGGTACTGTCATAAAAACAGATGCATGGACCAATAAATCAAATCATGTGCTTATAGACAACTGACCTTTAACAAAGGCACCAAGAACACACATTGGGGAAAGAACAGCCTCAGCCAATGGTGCTGGGAAAACTGGATATCTATATGTAAAAAAATGAAACCAGACCCGTACATCTTGCCGTATACCAAATCAACTCAGAACGGATTAAAGACTTACATATAGGACGGGAAACTATAAAACTTCTGGAAGAAAACAGGGGAAACACTTCAGGATGTGGGACTGAGCAGAGACTTTATGAATAAGATCTCAAAATCACAGGCAACAGAAGAAAAATAAACAAATGGGATTATATATAAAAAAAATAACTTCTGTACAGTGAGGGATACAATCAATAGAGTGAAAAGACAACCTACATAATGTGAGAAAATATTTGCAAACTAAATTTATTACACATACACACACATATATATATTCTGGATGTTAACAACAAGGGGTTAACATCCAGAATATACAAGAAACTCAAACAACTTTAGAGTTTAAAAAAAATCATTAAAAAAATGGGCAAAGGAGCCGAATAGACATTTCTCAAAAGAAGACATACAAATGACCAACAAGTATATGAAAAAATTCTCAACATCACTAATCATCAGGGAAATGCAAATCAAAACCACATTATCATCTTACCCCAGGTAGACTGGCTATTATCAAAAAGACAGAGAGTGACAGATGCTGGTGAGGATATGGAAAAAAGGGAACCCTTCTGAATTGGTGAGACTGTAAATTAGTACTGCTTTTATGCAAAACAGTGTGGAGGTTTTTCAAACAACTACAGATAGAACTACCATATAATCCAGCAATTTCAGTACTAGGTATATTCCCAAAGGAGTAGAAATTGTCATGTTGAAGGGATACCTGCACTCCCATGTTTATTGCAGTTCTGTTTACAATAGCCAAAATATGGCATTAACCTAAATATCCATTGATGGACAACTGGATAAGGAAAATGTGGTATATATACACAATGGAATACTACTCAGCCACGAAAAAGAATGAAATTCTGCCATCTGCAGCAGCATGAATGAGCTTGGAGGAAATTATAAGCGAAACGAGCCAGGCACTGAAAGAAAAATACTGCATATCTTTGCTCATAAGTGGGAGTAAAAAATAAAGAAAAAGAAGGAAAGAACAATCATAATAATATGTTGAACTTCCAGAAGGAGAGAACAGAACTGTGGTTACTAGAAGTGGGAAGGGGTTGGGGTTAGTGAGAAATTGGTTAATGGGCATAAGGAATGATTATGTTTTGTAATGATGAATATGCTAATTATCCTGATTTGATCATCACACATTGTACACAGGTATTGATATTTAAATTCTGTACTCCCAGAAATATGTATAATCAATTATTTTTCAATAAAAAGATTTAACTTTACTATCTTTATCTTTCTAATACTTTAGATAATATTATTCACTTTATATTCCTTTAACTTCCTAGTTTTTATTGTACTTTTTGGCCTATTATTGAATAATTTTTAAAATTTATTGGATGCTATTTTATATTCATTTTAACTTTGTCCAACAAGATATTTCTAGCTAAGTTTTCCTCTTATTGGAATATTCTATTTAATTCCATGTACATATTTATTTTCTTAGCCATTCAAAAAATGTATCAAAACTTTCTAGCATTTTTGTTTTACTCTCTACATTTTAGAAACCTGTCCTGTTTGGTTTATCCTCTTAGGCCATTTTCTAGCATCTGCTTCTAAGTTAGAGATGTGAAGTGGTGATGTTAGGGGATGAGGGACGGATGCCTGGACCAGCTTCGTGGCTTAGTCGGGTCTGCTGCCCGTGCTGACAGTTCCACACTCTCTTCTGCTCCCTCCCCTCCCCTTTCTCAACAGAGTTGTTTCTTGCTATTGTTAAAGGAGACCCTGAAATTCACCACTGCCGAGAAATAGAGTTACTCAAATCAAATCTCATTTTTACCTAGTCAGGTAAATTCACAGGACAATTTATGTGGGTCAGAAGTTATTAAGACTGGCCTCAGATACTGCTCACAGGAATTGCTGAATAATGCCATCATCTTGTTCCAGAACCAGCCAGTGCTTCTCTGAATCACCAACCACAGTCTCTGAGCATCTCGCAGCCTTTACAGAGAAGGGGTGCTTCACTGGGAATAGTGAGTGAGGGTCTGCAATTCAGCCCTCCAATACCAACCCCAGAGAATACCCAGGTTGTCTTGAAGGTCCTGTTAAGAATTGCTGGAGGGAAGTTTAATAGAAGGACAATAGTCCAAGCTGGGGAATTACATTTTGTTGACCTACTTTCAGGATTAACCTAAGTACATTGATTTACCTTCTTTTTGGTCAGAAATTCAACGGATTGGTTGCCACATGCTCCTAGAATCTTCAGTTCTTGTCACCTGTTTGGTGCAGCCACTGACTTGGGGGTGGCGGATGGGGTGTGCAAGTTAGGTCAATCAGGGAGAGGAAAATGTTCTGAAAAGGGTTGTCTCTTTCTTCTTCTTGTTAGGTGAGATGTGGTTTCCCCAGAGAAACAATATCCTAAATAAAAGTTAGGCTCCCAATCCACAGAAGCCTCTTATTTTAACCCACATTGTTGCTGAAGTAGAGGTAGGCTTCAAGGGTGACCTAAAGGGTGCAATTTAGAGTT
>NW_007728716.1:175087-176625 GCF_000696425.1 Galeopterus variegatus | reverse complement strand
AACCCACATTGTTGCTGAAGTAGAGGTAGGCTTCAAGGGTGACCTAAAGGGTGCAATTTAGAGTTTTTACTGAGCAAGACAGGATGGGGGTGGGGGCAGGGTGGGGTAGGGAGGTGTAAATGTGGATAAAATGTGATTCCTGTTGTCAAAGAGCTGACACTAGATGAAGAGATAGACACGCACACAACTATAATATGTGCAGTGATAGCGGTGCAGGGTATTGTCAGATCAGAGAATAAGCGAAGGATTAATTCTGAGTAGGGAAATCCAGAAGATTGTGGCAGCTGCCCCTTGAAGAATGTCATGGCATTAAGCAGCAGAGTAGTGAAGACAGGGTGGACATCTGAGGCAGAGGAAATCGTTGGGACAAAGGCTCAGGGTGATTGGCTGCAGAGCACAATCAGGAATGTTCAAGAAGCTGCTGCTGAGGATGGGAGGTAGGATGGAAGAGCATAGGGCAGAGGGTGCCATTCTGGGTTAGTCTAATCACTCACATAGAAGGTTATTGTCTGTGCTTTTCATATTGAATTACAGGTAGGTGATTTTTTTAAAAGGCTAGTTTTTTAAAACAAATGTAATTTTGCCTCAGACTAAAGAGTTGTCTTATACACAATAGCTCATTACCATGAAAAATAAGAAAGTGGTTAATTGCAAAAATGTCTTTTATATTTTATTCAACTTTCTAGGGTTAGATTTATCAAAGAGGAGCCTAAGAGATTTTTAATAGCGTCATGTCCTGTTTTGCAACTGGCCCATTCTGTAACTCTGTACCTTGTTGAGGATAAAGCATGTAAAGCCTCAAACTGTCAGCAGAGATACCAAATCTGCAGGCTCTAATCTGAGGTTGGGAAGGGGAATAAAGGGAAAAATAACGGATCTTTAACAAGGGTCAGGCCCAGGAACAACTTGCCAAAGACTGTGAGATCTAATATCAGAGCCCACCTATTTGTGTGAGTATCTGGGCAGCATCATGTGTAAACTTCTTTCTGTTGGGTGCCTATGGAGTGAAGACCCTGTGGTAGAATGTGAGAAATCAGAGACTCAGACTCAATGGTGTTTACATGACTTTGTTAACTGAACAATAGGTTGAATGGAATTCAGTCTTTTAAGATACTTGGTTGAGCCACCCATTTGTTCACATTTTCATCCTCTGTTTAGGTTTTCCCTGTGAGGAACTAAAATACATAAAACTCATGGGCAAGGTCTATTGAATTCCTGAAATTCCAGTTCACTTGTAGGTCACTGATAGGTAACAATATCCATACATATGAAAATATTATAAAATACACGGTGATGTACTTTAAGAAAATGCTTTTGGAACATTACAAAGTCATTATTGTTTAAGTCAATTTATCATTTTGCTTGTTGACAGTTTTGCTCTTTTTTTTTTCCTTTTTGTCTTTTTTTACTGACCGGTAACGGGATCGCAACCCTCGGTGTCACGCCCGCACCGGGGACCGGCAACGGGATCGCAACCTTCGGTGTTGCGCCCGCACCGCGCTCAGCCAGTGAGCGGGAACCGGTCTCCACATGGGATC
>NW_007728716.1:171648-174150 GCF_000696425.1 Galeopterus variegatus | reverse complement strand
AAAAAAAAACACCCCACAGTATTATAATATGTACACTGCATATGCATGTGGAGGAGGTCTGGAAGATAATGTGTCAAAACAGAAATACAGTAGTTCTGTTAGGGTAGTGGGATTGTAGATTTTCAGGAATATTTTCTGTAATGTGATAATAGTAGCAGTAATAATAGTGAGTTTACCAAATAAATTATGCTGTGGGTACAGAAGGGAGATATTAATGAATAAGCAGAGATTGGATCTTATAAAAGAGATCCTGCATTCCCTTCCTACATTTGCCAGTTCAATGGATCTTAAGATCCATGGTATTGAAAACATTTTCAAAGGAGCTGGTTAGTAAGGTTTGGAAGAAAGCCTGAACTTAACTATATCTGGGTTTTGTTTGCCAAGATGTTTGCAATAGAAAATAAATCTTGAAACAGTTGTCTAATATGCTCCAGCTTGGGTATCTTGGCTGAGTTCACACTTAGGAATCAAGAAACAGTTTGAAAAAAGAACCCATGTGCATAATAAGTAGGAATATAGAGCAAGAGAAATCTAATAGAGAAATTCCAAGAATAAGATGTCTATTTAAAATCATGTTGAAATGACTATTTGGATTAACAGAGAAATAAAGGCAACCAATGCCTACTTAAATTTACATCTTACTCTTAAAAGGCTACCAGGAACAATCCTCGAGTCTATTATATTAATATTAAAAATTTGCTGAAACTGTCGATTAGAATGAGTTGCTCTCTTCTTCTCTAAAGGGCTGAGACATTTTTTTTCTCATTCTCTTCTACCTCTATTCAAAAGAACAACAGTTTTACCCTGAACAGTAGTTACAAGTGTTGGTTTGGGGCAGTAGACAACCTTGCTACATAGAGGAGGGGGTTGCTTCACATAAGATGTTAAGAAAAATTCACATACACAATCACACATTTCATTCTTTCTGGTTAAACAAAGTTAAACCTTCCAGCCGAACATCTGCAAACCATTATTTTAGCACAGGAAAATATTCCCCACAAATGCTTACTTAGATTCAAAAGAACAACAGTTTTACCCTGAACAGTAGTTACAAGTGTTGGTTTGGGGCAGTAGACGACCTTGCTACATAGAGGAGGGGGTTGCTTCACATAAGATGTTAAGAAAAATTCACACACACAATCACACATTTCATTCTTTCTGGTTAAACAAAGTTAAACCTTCCAGCTGAACATCTGCAAACCATTATTTTAGCACAGGAAAATATTCCCCACAAATGCTTACTTAGATAGCTTTTGTATCTTAAGTAAGTGGATGGAAGAAGAGACCTGAAATAGGTCTTTTCTGAAAAGGAACTTGAAAATGTGATAAAATACCTTACATCTTTAAACCAATCGTTTACGCTTAATTTGGAAATTGAAATGTGTGTGTGTGTGTGAGTGTGTGTGTGTTTGTGTGTGTATGAGTGAGTGAGAGAGAGAGAGAGAGAGAGAGAGAGAGAGATAAAAGAGTTTGAGCTGATTCCAAGAAATCAGAAAGTAACTTTTCCAAACCCCAAAGCATATCTGACACTTCAAACATCTCTTTTCAGACTCTGCAAGATTTGCTGAGTCTCTGTGGACATCTGTCTAGCTATTTCCTCACGTCTAAAAATGTCCATAGTGGCAAACAAATTAGAGAAAGGTTTTATTCGTAAGAGTTATGTAGTAATTTTCACTATTAGAGTAATATGATTTCCTGCTCTTAAAATTTATTAGAATTATTAAAAGGTATTGTGATTTTAGGAAACTATGTCTCCCCATCCCAAATCCAAAGCCCATTGCATTTAATGCAAGGATGTGTATTAGATTACTTTGGGCTATAACATTTAAAAATTTCTCCTAAAAAATATTTTTCTTTTAATATTGTCATTTTACTCCCAGGACTGTACTGTGTTGAATAAATAATATTTGGTAATAAAACACATCTATTTTCATACATCTACAAAATTCTTTTGAGTAGTAGCAATTCAATCCATGTTGCATAATTTTTATCATGAATTGCACAACTTTGGCATGCATTTTGCTGAAACTTTTTCCCTGGCAGTATATAAACTGCCTTTGACATAATATCATAGAATATTCAAACTGGGAATAAATGATAGAAATATGCTAGAGTAAGTCAGTTCTCCCCTTCATAGAGTATGACACTGAGCTGTGAGAAGATAAAATTTGCCTGATTGCACATCTCATTTTCTCACATTTAAGCCCTACTGAAAAAAACTACATACTTTTGATCTTGAACTTGACTTGAATATTGTGATTTTTAAGAGTATGATTCTTAAGACAGAACAATTGCTATACTCAAGAAAGAATTGCAGAGTTGGACTTGAAATACACAAAAGAGGTATTCTAAAAATTTTTGTCCTCAATTCCCCTATTGGGAGAAAGTGACAAAAACTTTCTAATCACTTAAAATCACTATTCTTTGAGAGATATAAAATAATCCTGATTTTCAAGATGAAATGTATCACCATTCCTATATACAATTCAATATTTTTCTTCA
>NW_007728716.1:168473-169869 GCF_000696425.1 Galeopterus variegatus | reverse complement strand
TCTATCAATACAGCGACCCTTGTATGCAAAGCTTAGACTATCGTCTCATGGTCCCACCTGCCTTGGCTTTGATTGATGTAACAACAGTATCTGTCATACGGGCTGTTCTGCTTGTAGGAGCAAACTATGATACTGTCCTGGGGCACAAAGAAGATGCTGTCCTCCGGCTCAGGGTGCTCGGATCTGTCCCATACTGAGCACTTGGCTTCCAAGGCACTGTAGGCGAGGGAACTGCCCGAGGGACAGTAGCCATCCAGGTATCTGGAAGTCTCCTCCCGATGCCCGCTCTGGACCAAGCTCTGGCATTCTCTTTCCTCCACGGGTGTGGGGGTGGTGATGGAGGTGGCCATAGGCACTTCACCCTGCCCCTGTGGGGGAGGCTTCCCCCTGAGGCCAGCCTTCTTAGCCAGCGCATCTGAGCTCCCCTTGCCTGACTCAAGGTCTGAAGGGGTCCTCAGCAGTTCCACCACCTCCTTGTCCTTGGGTTTCCGGAAGCAGGGCAGTTTGCGGACCCATAGCAGCTCGTTCTCGGGCCACTTGGTGCATCCCTCGGTTTTCCTGGCCAGGGCAATGGCTGCGATGCCCGGTAGGCAGATGGCTGGCCCGATGGCCAGGAGGGGGATGTTTCCCAGGGTCTCCCCTTTCATCCCAGAGACGGTGAACATGAAACCAAAGACCAGGAAGACACTGACCAGGGCCACCACCAGCCCAGTCCTCGGGTTAATGTCATCAGGCCGCATCTTTCACTCCATCCAGGTTGGGGGCTGCTTGCTGGCCAGGAAGCAGGTTCCTCTCTGCTGCTGGAGGCGAAACCACAGTGGGTTAAAACCAAAACCAAACAAAACACAAAACCCAAGTCAAGTTCCCACCCGCCAGCTCTCTGTCTCTCTCTTGCTCTTTGTCTCTGACTCTACTTGCCTTTCGGTCTTGGTGTCTGACTCTCTGTCCCTGTCTTCATCTTTCTTGCAATCTCTCTGTCTCTTTCGCCCTGTTCCACTTGCAATCTCTCCCTCTCTATTTCTCTTTCTCCCTCTGTTTCTCTTGCAATCTCAATTTCTCTCTCTCGTTCCCCATCCCTCTCTCCCTTTCTCACTATTGCAACCTGTCTCTCTCATATGAACATGCACGGACTGGGGTCATCGAGGTACCTGAGGTTTTCAGCAGTCCCCCGTTTCGCGGGAGCAGGGAAAGAAGCCAGTCTGAGTCTCGTCAGAAACCTCCACAGCAGCTGCCCCTTGGCTCGCTCCCTTGGTTCTGGGAGGAAAGCCTGGTTTTCCCCAGTGGCTCTGCACCCAGGAGGTGGGACGTGGGAAAGTGTCTTTCCTAGCAGCGGCCGTCGGTCCCCAGGGCTGGGGAAGCGGAGCCGCGGCGCAGCCCAGCGCGGGCTCAGCGCACA
>NW_007728716.1:166019-167697 GCF_000696425.1 Galeopterus variegatus | reverse complement strand
GAACCCAGGCTGGTCTGCCCACGGGGCAGCCGTCGGGATGTCCGAGCCTGGGCGCAAGCCCGAGGTCCGAGGGTGAGGTACCAGCTGGAGATGTCCTTCGGGGATCCTCACCCTTCTCCGCTGACAAACCCGGTGACCCGACCGCGCTTCTGTCGACCTGGCGGTCTCGGGGCGCCGAGGGCTGCACCCCTCGAGGGCCGGGTGCCGGCGCGCTGCTCTGGTCCGCTCTTGCAGCCCGAGCGCACAGGACGAGCGCCCGGCCTGAGTTAATGGTGAGCGTGGCCGTGGGACCGCGACCCCACTCGGCACGGCAGCCGTGCTCCGCGTCGTTCCCCGAGCTCGCGAGAAGAAGGGGCCTTGACGGAGCGGCCCGGGGCTGCCACCACCCCGCGATGCTGCCCTCCGGGCGCTTCCGTGCTCTCCTG
The DNA here is from genome assembly GCF_000696425.1 of Galeopterus variegatus. Classification (NCBI taxonomy): domain Eukaryota; kingdom Metazoa; phylum Chordata; class Mammalia; order Dermoptera; family Cynocephalidae; genus Galeopterus; species Galeopterus variegatus. Next base: position 167,272 of record NW_007728716.1, on the reverse strand, counting down.
CTCGCGCTGGTGTGGAGAGCACGTCTGCTTCCCTCCCACTCGGTCTTCCGCAGAGGCAGAAGGACTCCTCCAGCCCCTGCGGCAGGACTGGCCTTGGCTGTGATTCTTCCGCAGGGCCGCCCATTTACAGTAGAGGACGGTAGTGGGACACAGGACGGCGAGGACACACAGTCTGGCACGCCAAAGCCTGCCTCGGTGGAAAGAGCTGGTACATCTAGGCCTTCGCCACTTAAACTAGCTGTGTGACTCTGAGGATCACCCATCCCATCTGTAAAATGACAATATCGATACCAAATACACGAGGGAACATTGTGAGGATTAGATAAATGCAAAGTTCCCAGAACAATGCTTGGTACACGGTCCCTATTCCAAAAAACGGTTCATATGTGTAATATACATATATATGAGTGTATTTCAAAAAGTTGATGGAAAGAGTCGTATTATCTTTTAATTTTATTTCTCCATGAACTTTTTGAAATATACTCGTGTGTGTGTATATTTGTGTTTTATATATTTTTTTCAGTGTGTCATTATGTATTATTTTTCAGCGTGTGTCATTGTAATCAGTGTCCTCATCATGTAAAGCAGGAGCCAAATCACAAAGGACCTGTCTGTGGGAATAAGTACTTTTCAATTTATCCACTAGGCAATGAAGAACCGTGGAAGTAGTTTAAGCAGAGACCAATACAAAAGTATTCTATTTTTGACAGATGGTGAGAGCAGGTTAGAGTACAGGTTGGAGGGTAAGTCTGGAAGCAGGGAGACTTGTTAGGAGGGCAGTTTAGTAAGCCAGGCAAGACACGATGTGGGCATGAACAATGCCAGGCTTCTAGGGGTGGTTAGAAGAATGCAGATCTGAAAGATATTTAAGGGTTGGGTCAAGTGTCTTGGAGCACAACGAAGTGAGGTGGTGGGAGGAGCCAAAGTTGATTCCCGAATTTCTTACTCTTTGAACTAGGTGGATCAGGAACCAGACTCCTCATTTTCCACTCCATCATCTATTTTGTGTGTTTTTTATATTCTTGTTCATTAGATAGCTGCTGCACATTTGGGCATAGAATTATTTAGGAAGGAAGGAAGGAGAAAAGGCAAAGGGCAAAAGTGAGGTACCAGCTGTGTGGCCGTTTGCATCAGGAAAATAATAGTTTTCCTGCAGCCCCACCAAGTAGACAGGCGTCTGCTTATCATTGGCTGGAAGGATGTCGTATGGGCTACAAAGGAGCTTGGGAAATCAAGTTTGTTTATTTATTTTT
>NW_007728716.1:163238-165199 GCF_000696425.1 Galeopterus variegatus | reverse complement strand
GAACCTTTTATTTCTGAAATTACAGAAATCATGGCAAGCAAGCATTTGAAGATGCCTTGTAGGATATGTACTCCAACTCTCTTATTGTAGGTGAAATCCAGAAAGTTTTCATTCATTTAATATTTGTTGAGTGTTTATAGTGCACCTGGCACTGTTACTAGGTGCTGGAGTACAAATCAAATAAGACATGGTCTGCCTTTATAGATCTCACAGTTACAGAGCAAGATATATGTATTAGTCAGGATAGAACAGTGGCAGCAAAATCCCAAAGGCCACAGGCTCACACAACGTGTCTATACTGGGCCAGCTGCAGCCCTGCTCCATCTCTTCTTCATTCTAAGTCTCAGGTTGACAGAGCAGTCTCTATTCGGGATATTGCTAGTATTGTAGCAGAGAGACCAAAGAGCAGGGCAAGCCACATGCTGCTTGGTAAAGCTTATACCTTAGATTTTGTCATCACCCCCATTCGCTTCACTTCTTTTTTAATTAATTAATTAATTAATTAATTAATTTTTGGCACAAAACAAGTCTTAATATATTTAAAAACACTAAGATCATAGAAAATATGTTCTCTGACCACAATACCAGAAGGAAATTTAGAAAATTCAAAAATGTGTGGAAATTAAACAACACTCTCCTAAATAAACACTGAATAAAGAGAGAAATNGTTGACTACTGTGTGAACTCTTCTTTATTTTATTTATTTTTATTTTTAAGAAACTCCTCATATATTGATGTTCTGCTAGTTCTGTCCCTATTATTCCCTTTTCCTGATTTCTCTTAACTTCCTTATCATTTTATAATAGTTTCAAACAGGCTGATGACTACTAAATTTATCTTTTTAGCCTTGTCCTTTTCCATCAGCTTCAGGTCTATAATATTGTCTGCTTGGTATTGCTGTCTGGATGGTATACAGACAACTCACACTCAACATGGCACCAACTGAACTCATCATAAACTTGCTCTTTCTTATTTTTTTTCACAAAGTCTACATTTTTATATCTTTTTCATTTTTATCTGTTCTTTCTTATTTGACCTTATCATTCCTCCCATTTGCCAACTGAGAAGTTTTGGAATTGTCCTCTCTCCTTTCTCTCCCTAACAACCTACATCTGCTAAGTCACCCAAATTATTATAGTTTTACCTTCCAAGTCCCTTGAATATCCCCTCTTGTACTTGCGACCTAGGAAAATCACTTTACCTTTCTGTGTTTGAACTTTTTAAGAGACAAAGACTTTGGTGAGGAGCTAGCTAAGGTCCATTTCAGCTTTAATATTCCCTGGTTCTCTGGCTCTTGCTTCTGCAGAGTTGAGCTNAGGTCCATTTCAGCTTTAATATTCCCTGGTTCTCTGGCTCTTGCTTCTGCAGAGTTGAGCTAATGTCAGTGTTGTGCAGGTGCTTCTGACACTTGTGCTGGAAATCAAGTTGGGTCCTAAAGAAGCAAGGTTGCTGAGCAGACACCTACTCTCACTTGTACAAACACCTAACTCCATTCTGACATTTAAGTCATGCAGTTCATCTACGTAGGCATTAGATAAGACCCATGCATAAGATCACAGGAAACTTCAATTACTATTTAATTATAGGCCTCATTCTCAAAGCAATTCCTTCTTGGAGGTAATTTCAGATGGTCTTTGAGCAGGAGATATACTTGCCCAAGTCAGCGGCAATAGTGGGTGCGGGTGGGAGATATTACGCAGGGTCACAAGAGACAGATGAGTTATACTTAGTATTTGATTTCTTGCCTATACAAGCTGATTGCACTAGGATTTTAAAACCTTAAATAGTTCTTGCAACACTGTAAGCATATACAGCCATGTATAAAATCTTTTCATTAGGAGAGAAATGAAATTCAGATTAAAATGAGGCTTTGGCATGTGGGTGTTTCAAAAGGAAAACCGAACCTTTTATTTCTGAAATTACAGAAATCATGGCAAGCAAGCATTTGAAGATGCCTTGTA
>NW_007728716.1:159063-161775 GCF_000696425.1 Galeopterus variegatus | reverse complement strand
TTATAGGTGACTTGATGCTTTTCTCTTGCTTCTTTTAAGATTCTCTCTTTGTCTTTGAGCTCTGACAGTTTGCCTATAATGTGTCTTGGAGAGGAACTTTTTGGTTTGAATCTGTTTGGGGCTATTTGAGCCGCCTGGATCTGAAGGTCTATGTCTCTCCCTATAGCTGGGAAGTTTTCTGTTATTATTTGGTTGGATAGGTTTTCCATGCCTTTTCTTTTCTCCTCCCCTTCTGTAACAGCCGCGATTAGATTTATGCACTTAAGATTGTCTGATAGCTCTCTTAGGTTTTCTTCATTTTTTTAAATTCTTTTTTCCTTTTTTTGTCTGTCTGGGTTATTTTGTCATTTTTTTTTTTTTAAAGATGACCGGTAAGGGGATCTTAACCCTTGGCTTGGTGTTGTCAGCACCACGTAATAACTTCGTATAGCATACATTATACGAAGTTATACGAAACATTTAACAGTTTAAATTGTTAACACGCAATTGGAACCACTTCCTTTTGTCTGGGTTATTTTGAAAACACTATCTTTAAGATCAGAAATTATTTCTTCTGCTTGTTGTAGACTGCTGCTTAAGCTCTTGGTTGTCTTTTTTATTTCATTGAGTGAATCTTTCAGTTCATGAGTTCTTCTATGTTCTTTTTTAAGGTATTAATCTGTAAATTTCCTCTTTCATATCCTGGATTTTTTTTCTCATTTCATTATGTTGTCTAACTGAGTCTTCTAATATCTCAGTTAGTTTACTTAAGATTGTTGCTTAGAATTCCTCTTCAGTCATTTCAAGGTTTCCCTGCTCTGTAGGGTCTGGTATTTGACAATTACTGTATTCCTTTGGTGGTGTCATGTTTTCTCAGGTTTTCATATTTCTAGTATCTCTACATTGATGTCTGGTCATCTGGCAGAGCAGTTGCTTCTTCTGTTACTCCGGAGTGGGCTTTGAGGAGAGAGACATCCTCTTCTTTTTCTGGTCTCTGCTGGTGACTCTCCNGCCAAATGAGGTGGGCCTATGTCAGCCTGTTCCTCCTCTGGACTTTTCCTGGTGTTTGCCTGCCCTCTCCTAGGCTTGCTGTCTCTTCTGGGCTTGAATTTTTAGTTCTGGGGCCTGAAAACCCATGGAACACGGATCCTGTCTACCTTCTCTCTAAATTAGGGATGCTCTTTTGGTTGCAGTAACAGAAACCATTAGAGCTAGCCTAAATCAGAACAAAAGAAGCTTTTTTGGGGGGATTTTCCAGAAAATGCAAGGGCAGGGATGTAGCTGAAGCTCTGGAAAGAGATGAAATCAGAGAAATACCACCATGTCTTTCTCTCTGATACTCATTTCTCTTCTATCTGTGTCTATTTTGCTCTTCCTTTTCTTTCTACGGATTACCTCACATTTGTTAGAATGGCTGTTATCAAAAAGATCAAAGATAAATGTTGGCAAGGAGGTGGAGAAAAGGGAACATTTGCATACTGTTGGTTGGAATGTAAGTTGGTACAGCCATTATGGAAAACTATATCAAGGTTCCTCAAAAAATTAAAAATAGAACTACCGTATGATCCAGTAATCCCAATTCTGGGTATTTATCCAGAGGAACTGAACTCCGAAACTCAAAGAGACACATGTACTTCCATGTTCATTGTAGCATTATTCACGGTAGCCAAGATATGGAAACAACCTAAATGTTCATTGATGGATAAGTGGATACATGATAAAAAATTTGCTATATACATATGATGGAATATTACTCAATCTTAGAAAAGAAGGAAATTCTGCCATTTGTGAGAACATGAATGGACACGGAGGACATAGCACTAAGTGAAATAAGCCAAACACAGAAATACAAATACTGTATGATCTCTCTTATATGTGAAGTCTAAAATAGTCATACTCATAGAAGCGGAGAGCATAATGTTTGTTGTCAGGGTTTGGGGGAGGGGAAAATGTGGAGGTGATGTTCAAATGGTACAAAGTTGCACGTATGCAAGATAAATAAATTTTGGAGATCCACTATATAGCATAGTGCCTGTAGCTAACAATACTCTATAGTGTACTCAAACTTTTCTAGGAGAGTAGATCGTGTATTAAGTGTTCTTACCACTCACTCACTCAATCAGTTAATGAATGGGATGGGAGGAAACTTTGGGAAGTGATGAATATGTTTATGGCCTTGATAGTGGTGATGGTTTCATGGGTGTATACTTATTCCCAACACATCAAGTTGTATACATTAAATATGTACAGATTTTTAAACAAGCAAAAACAAACAAACAAGTGGTTCAAAAAGGCTAAAAACAAACAACATTTTGATGCTGGAGGGATGAAGAAGAAGTATCAAAAGAGACTATGATAAAGGACTGACCAGTGAGGTGAAACAATAAAGAGATGTCTAAGAAGCCAAAAGAAGATGGTATTTCAAGATGGGAGGAGCAACTGCATCAATTTTTCTAATAGGTCAAGTGTGATAAGGACTAAAAAGTGACCGCTGCACTTAGCAACACAGAAATTGTTGGTCACCTTGCAAGAGCAGTTCTGGTGGGGTGGGAGGGGCTGAAATCTTGCTTGAAGTGACTTCAAGAGAGAAAGGGAGAAGAGGAATTGGAGGCAGACAGCAGAGTTTTGCTGTTAAGAAGAGAAGGGAAGTGAGATAATAGCTAGAGGTTGGGGTGTGGGGTTAAGAGGAAACTTTTTTTTTTTTTTTTTTTAAATATGACCGGTAAGGGGATC
>NW_007728716.1:156490-158457 GCF_000696425.1 Galeopterus variegatus | reverse complement strand
GCTCACCCAGTGAGCGAACCGGCCATCCCTATATAGGATCCGAACCCGTGGCCTTGGTGTTATGAGCACCGCACTCTACCGAGTGAGCCACGGGCCGGCCTAAAGAGGAAACTTTTTAAAAGATGGGAGCATTAATGGCATTTTGCACATAGAGATGTAAGAAAAGCAATTTAAATGACAATGATATACCACTTTTACCCATTAAATTTATAAATATAAAAATTAATACCAGTGCTGGGGAGTGATGCACTAAGGTGAGTACTTGCACATATTGATGGTGGGAATGTATCTATCCTACCTATTGATTGGAAGAAATCTATCCAGACACATCAAGAGCCTTGTAAATTTCACGTCTTTTGCATGATCACTACATTTTAAAATGTCAATAATACATATGTATTGATGGAAAGAACCAACCCAGGCATCATCTAGGTAAATTGTTTAGCATTTTATATCAAGGTGTAGAGGTAAGAATCCCCAGCTTCATCAACAGACACACAGTTGGGGATCACAATGTCTGAGAAAGGAAGGGTCACAATCCAGCCTTCCAGATGCAAAAGAGTCTCTCTCTAGGATTACCGTATATACATAAAGCTTATTTTCACGAGGCCGATCCAGCCCTGCTCACAGACTGGCCTCATGTCTGCTAGGACTACCCAATGTGACAGCAGGGAACAGTTCATGAGGAGTAAACAAAACCCTCACTATCATCCTTAGACTCTTCAGACCTACACAGCTGGTCTGAGTACACTCTTGAACACAGGGTTGAGAACTAGAATGGGGGATCATTTTATGGAAGTTTCCAAAAGTCAAATAAATAAGACCCTACCCAGCTGTATGTTGTACATACAGAAATCTCTGAAAGACCCAGACTAATGGCTATTACTGTAGCCATTAGTCTCATGAGACTGTTTAAATTAATTAAAGTCAAATAAAATAAAAAATTTAGTTTCTCAGTTGTGCTACTCACAGTTCAAGTGATCAGTTGCCACAATGGTTACTATATTGGACAGTGCAGATGTAACACATTTCATCACCACAGAACATTCTATTGGACAGTGCTGAGCTTCAGGGCTTATTGTGATCTGCTTGGCCAATGCATTATGATTCTAGCAGTCTTTCTTGCAGAATAATCAGTGGCACAAAAATATTTATGTAAAAAATAATAATTTACAGTGCTGTAATAGTAGACACTGGAAAACCTTGAAATGTCCAGTAACAGAAGAAGGGTTACATGCAGAATAGTGTGTATGTTGGAGGGACTATTGCATATTTAGTTGAGGGAATACTATGCAGACATAAAATTATATTTAAAAGATTTTTAAATAACACATGAAAATTGTCTTGATGTATTGTTAAAAAAACCTAAGAATTAAAAATTCTACAGATAATAGGATCCTGATTACTAAAAAAACTGTAATAGAAAAAAGACTGAAAAGAAATACTCTCAAAATATGCTTAGTGGTTATTTCTAAGTGGTGGAATATTATGTAATTATAATGATTTTCTTTATATATTTATGAATTTCTCAAAGTTTCTATTCATTTTACAATAAGAAAAAATTTTTTAACAAATAAAAGGATGGTCTCTTGAATATATTAAGCACTCAGTGAGTGGTAGTTGTTTTTTTTTTTTTTCCTTTTTGTCTTTTTTCGTGTCCGGCAACGGATCGCAACCCTCAGTGTCGCGCCTGTACCGGACCAGGACCGGCAACCGGATCGCAACCCTCGATGTTGCTCCCACACCTCGCTCAGCCAGTGAGCGGGAGCCGGTCTGTATGTGGGATCCGAACCCTCTGCGGGAGCGCCGCGGCGCTACCAAGCGGCGCACTGTAGCAGTGCGCCACCGGGCCGGCCCAGTGAGTGGTAGTTGAATGCATGATTCATGAAGACTTGAAAGACTGAACGAACAAATCCAAATTTTCCCAACTTTACATTTTCTCTAAGTTCATCCTTTCCCATTCCTCA
>NW_007728716.1:154258-155460 GCF_000696425.1 Galeopterus variegatus | reverse complement strand
TTTTTTTTTTTTCCTCACTATAGTTTTGATTCATTTATTTATCAAATATTTATGGAGAGCCTCTTCTGCACCTCCTCCCATGTTACCTTCCTCTTGGGAGGAGACTAAGATCTATGCTAAAGGCTACATTTACACCGCTAATTTTCCTTATTTCGCTTGGGGCCTCCAGAGATATAGAATAGCTTCAACTGTTTTTCCAGTGCTGAATTAACAGAGTTTTAAAAACTCTTGCAGCTCATTAGAGTTCATTAGATTGTGCATAACACAGTATAAAGTACAAAGGTGGGCTAGAATTTTTACAAATCTTCTCTTAAGTTAAAAATTAAAGCTGGTGCAAGTTAAAAGTGTTAGATTAATGGCTCCAAAGATGAAAACCTTTTAAGTATCTGAGTTAAGTATCTAACTGGTTACAGTCAAACTATCCATTTGCTCTGCAGGACTGAACTCATTCAGCCGCTTAGATCTTTCTTCACATGGTCTCTCTTTCGATTCTCGACAAGTTCTTTAATAGGGAAATAAAGGGAAAGAAAGTAGACCGTGAGGAATTATGAAGAGTTGGAAATAGAGAATTCTGATCTGGTTTGATCTTCAAAAATATTGATCTTTAAAAAAATTTTTTTTAATTGGCAAGTAAAAATTGTGTAATTTATGATGTACAACACGATGTTTTGATATATATATACATTGTGGAGTGGCTAAGTCAAGCTATTTGATATATATGTTACCTCACATACTTATCAATTTTTTTGTGTGAGTGGTGAGAACACTTGAAATCTGTTCTTTTATCAATACAGTGTATCTTTTCAAGCACACAATATATTGTTATCGACTGTAGTCATCATGAAGTACAATATATCTCTTGAACTTCTTCCTCCTGTCTAACTGAAATTGTATGTCCTCTGGCTGACATCTTCCCATGATCTAGTGTTCTTATTCTCTTGTACTAAACATATTAGTGCAGTGACATATATGACCTTTTGATAATATATGTTTAAGAAAATGAGAGACTGCCAACTTGTTTTGCTATTTTATTCAACCTTAAAAGGGTTTCTTCAGCAATGACCCAGCAGCTGCCAGACATCCTTGGGCTCCCGAACCCGGGTGTGGGGCGATGCCACAGGCCTCAGCCATGGCCCCCTGCCGGCTACAACCAGGCCAGCCAAGGAGCCACACGTGGGCCAGCCCTGCTCCCTTCCCCCCCC
>NW_007728716.1:151726-153380 GCF_000696425.1 Galeopterus variegatus | reverse complement strand
CCCCCCCCTCCACTTTCCCCCACTGCCTCCCCTGCTCTGCAAACATCTTAGAATGATAAAAAAACAAATAAATAAAAATAAAGGTTTTCTTCAGAAAGTCAGTCACATGACAAGATTTGTAAATCAGAATATTGATTACAACATTAATTTTAGTATGGAAAGACATGAATTGGTTCTATGAATTATGTTACATCAATGCACTGAGATATTATACAGTCATTAAAAGTGAAGTTGCAGATTGGATCAAGATGGCAGACCAAACACTAATGCCTCCCCTTCCTTAGGCTCCTGACATTGAGAAATGGGATTAGAGATTTGTGTGAATGCATATTTTAAGATGAATTTTACCATAGCCTTGGAAAATAGGAAGGAAGTCATCAGCAGAGCAGAAATATTGAGAAATCTCTGAAAGACAGAAAGCTGATGAAATCTAATTGGTGAAGAAATGCACATAACCTACCTAGATTTGCCCAAAATCTGTGATAATGCTGTAAGTGCTACCTGGGGTATAGTGGGGAGTTAATAAATAAGCACTACATTAATGACTGTCCTTTCAGATGTCATTTTAGAGCCAGGTCAGGAAGACAGAAGTCAAACAAATAAGATAGAGGAATGGAGTCAATTATAACAAGAGGCTAAGCGACAACCAGGTGGGCAGATATTAGCATAGAAGGAAACAACTGGCATCTTTCAATACCAAGAATCCCAATCAAGCTTCCTCTGCAGTTCACACAAAGATTAACTGGTAACCTGAATGGCTGAAATTCAAAAGATTGATGCTACCAAGTGTTGGCAATGATGTGGAACGATTAGAACACTCATGCTCTGCGGGTGGGAGTGCGAATTGGATAACTACTTTGGGAAAGTGACCATATTACTGAAACTGAATATTTGAGTTGCTGGAAAGTAACGTCTCCCTTTGAAAATTAGTGAAGTGGTTTTTTGGTTTATATACCAGCCTCCTCTGAGTTTTGTTAGTATGACGGACTGTCTGAATAAGTTGACCGGCTGTTGGCTTGAGTCTTGGGCAGCCTGGCTTAAAAGATCAGCTGGACCATTCAGGGTCTGTCACGGGAGTGGTGACACTGAGAGTGCAAGTGTGCCAGCTGTGGGGAGCGAAGCTGAATAGTGGGTTATAGAGCGGGGCCACCGTACCAGGCCATGAGTAAGAAGAACCAGACAAAAGTCAGGGAGAATGAGAGGAATGGAGCAGGTGTGCTGAGAGAATTTGAGATGACACCATGCAGACCTGGAGAGAAAGGGAGCAACAGCCCAGTCCCTGATGGTTCTCTGTTTCCCAGTCACAGCTTTAGAGAGAAAGGGCTTTGTCCCTGTTCCTGGTGTCCAACCTGAGGGACTTCCCCTAATGCAATCTTGGCCTCTCTCCACTCTGAGGAGGTGAGTTACTTATCTAGCCAGTAAAATTGGGAAGAATAACTGGGTGTGCTTGGCTTGTTCTTTCTCCTGGAAGTGAGCTGCCTGTAAGGAACAAGGATTCAGCCTGGTCCCTTCACGTGGAAGGCATGTTCTGCTGCTCCTCCAGGTGGGGTCTGCCTGGGTCCAGCATTTTCAGAATGGGGTAAGTCAACTGATTTCTGGGTTGGAATTAGCAAGCTTGCTTAGCTGATAGATTGAAAGCCGCATCCTCTAGCCT
>NW_007728716.1:146662-151312 GCF_000696425.1 Galeopterus variegatus | reverse complement strand
TTCTGGGTTGGAATTAGCAAGCTTGCTTAGCTGATAGATTGAAAGCCGCATCCTCTAGCCTGGTCTCCATCAGTTATAAAGGCTGGATTTTGGCTCCCCAAAGGCCACTCCTTTGCTTTATTTCTTAAATTCTTCAGCACCACATGGAGAAGGGGTGCCATTTATTGGGTGCCCTTCAAAGGTACCGATATCCAGATTCCCATGAAGGCTGGCAATACTTTCTGTCCTTCAGATTGGTGAGATTTTCCAGTATCCTTTCAATAGTGTCCTCTTGTTTGGAGTTAGCTTGAATGGCTTTTTCTTCCTTGAAATCAAAGAATCTTGGGTAGAATAAGGCATGTCTCTGAAAGTGATGCCCAAATGATAAACCGACAATTGGTTTATTTTAAGTTTTTATTAGTAATTTGGAAGAGATGATGCAGGTGGGCAGAGGGAGCACTAATCTACATTAATTTTTATTGGAAATTAGATTAATTTTTATTTATTTCTATCATATACATAGGGAAATGAGCATAAATCATTAGTGTAAGTCTGAATGAATTTTCACAAATAGAACATGCCCATTTAGCCAGCATCCAGATCAGGAAGGAGAACGTTGGAGCACCCCAAGCCCCTGCTGTGCCCCTTATTGTCATTACTCTCCTGTTCCCCTCCAAGTAATCATTATCTTGAATTGAGCAGCTTGGATTACTTTTGCCTGTTATTGAACTTTATATAAACAAAGATCTGCATCAAGGGTGAGGCAAGTGAGGCACTTGCCTCAGGTACAAAATTCAATGGAGTGCCAAATAAAAAACTCAGTAATCAAGATGAATAATATTTTAATGTGATATTTTTAAAAGCTCGAAGTTAATACAAAAAATTCATAATGAAGAAAATGGCAAAAATTTCAATAAAGCAGGATCAGTGTATTAGGTCAGAGTTCTTCAGAAACAGAAACAACAGGTTTTATCTGTCTATATATCTATGTATCTACCTATCTAAAGAGAGTTATTTTAAGGAATTGGAGATTCCTTGAAATAATGTGTTTGTGGAAGCGTGGCAAGTCCCAAATCTGCAGGATAAATTAGAGACCCAGGGAAGGGTTGTAGTTTGAATTCAGAGGTTGTCTGCTGGCAGAAGTCCCTCTTCTTCTGGGGTGGTCAGTCTTTTTCTATGAAGGACTTCAACTGATTGGATGAAACCCACGCACATTGTGGAGGGTAATCTGCTTTACTCAAAGTCCTCTAATTAAAATGTTAATCTCATCTAAAAAATACCTTCACATAATGTTTGGGGTCAGTCTTTTTCTATGAAGGACTTCAACTGATTGGATGAAACCCACGCACATTGTGGAGGATAATCTGCTTTACTCAAAGTCCTCTAATTAAAATGTTAATCTCATCTAAAAAATACCTTCACATAATGTTTGGCCAAATATCTAGGTACCATGGCCTAGCCAAGTTGACCCATAAAATTAGCCATCACAGAAACCCCTTCAGGTTTGGGACGCAGATGAACTAGAGTCCAATAACACTTTCAGAAAACTGGATTCAAGCAGTTTTCCAAAAGTACATGTGCATAATGCTGTGCTTCCTTTCTCCTTTCTCCTCTCCTCTTTCTTTTTCTTAATCTCTCTTTCTTTTCTCTATTCATATTTGTTGTTGGTGCACCACTGAGAAGTCAATCATTTATATCATATTTAATTCCTCCTTAGAAAAGATGTGGGGAGCTTTGTTTTCATTGCACAAGCTCATTATTTTTGTTCTTGTATCAACTAAAGCATGTACTTTCTGAGAACATTTGAGGTCTGAATTCTGTTCTCAGCTCACACAGAGTCCTTTTGTATGTGTCAGGTTTTCCTTTGCCTTGGACATGGCACAAGGCATGGCCTATCTGCATCAGCACAAGATGTACTGTGAGAAGCTAAAATCTGCTAACTGTGTGATTGATCATTGCTGGGTTTGTAAAATTTCATCATATTGGTACACATGTCTTCCTAGCTATAGAGTGATTTCATTCAAGAGTCACTTATTTTGGGGGGAGGGGGCGTGTGCAGGCTGGCCAGCGGTGGGAGGTTCAGCCTCAGGGGCATCAGCAGGCCCTGCACATCTGACTGTGGGTGTTAGGACTGCAACAGGGGCACAGTGTTCCCCACGGGGTCTTACAGGACTAGGGGCTGGTGAGGAGCCATGGTGGGCTGACTGGCAGGCTGGTGGGCATCAGGGTGACCCCCTGGTGGACCTACTGGGTCCTCATAGGTACTGGGGCTACCAGATGGGGAAGGGGGTATATTCAGGGGCTTAGGGAATAGGTATTTATGTAGGGGAGCATTTTAATATTTTAATAACAGAAGTTATTAAAGGACTTAAACACTATTTGGTCAAACTTCTATTTCTTTGGCAATTTCCTCCTTTCTATGTTCTGTTCTAGCTTTGTGGATAACTGAATGCTTGGACCTCCTGATTTAATCTTCTTATTTTCTTAAATGTTTGCTCCTATTTTTCTTCTTCTTGTCTTTTTGTTCTACTTTCTGGAGGGTTTCTTCACTTTTCTTTCTTTTTTTGTGAATGCTTGGACCTCCTGATTTAATCTTCTTATTTTCTTAAATGTTTGCTCCTATTTTTCTCCTTCTTGTCTTTTTGTTCTACTTTCTGGAGGGTTTCTTCACTTTTCTTTCTTTTTTTGTTTAAACTTGAGACATGAAGGAAGAAGGAGTTAGCTAGGCTAAGCTAGTTGATATTGGGAGAAGAAAATGTTCCAGGTATAAGGAACATCTTGTGAAAATATTCAGATGTGAAAAAGTGCATAGCATGTCCAAGGGTTGAAAAAAGGAAGGGAGTGTAATGACCAGATTTATGTTATATTAAGACCTATGTAGAGACTGGGTTGTAAGATGAAAAGAATATATGGGAAGTGATTGATGAGGAGGTTATTGTAACAGTCAAGATTAAAAATAATTATCATCAGAACGAGGACAGAATTTCGTGGGAATGGAGGGAACTAAGTAGATTTGAGATAACTAGGAGCTCAAGAATAGGTAGAATGAATCCTAGGTTCCTGGCATTAGCACTTGAGGGGTTGGTAATGCCATTTACTCTGAGAAAAGTGAGTTTGGGGGCCAGCCCAGTGGTGCACTCAGTTGAGTGCGGCACTTGGGAGCACGGTGGCGCTCCCGCCAAGGGTTTGGATCCCATATAGAGACCGGTCTGCTCACTGGTTGAGCGCGGTGCGGGCGCGACACCGAGGGTTGCGATCCCGTTACCGGTCACACAAAAAGGAAAAAAAAATAAAAAAAAAAAATAAAATAAAATAAAAAAATAATGTTTTAAAAAAGAAAGTGAGTTTGGGATTAAAAAGCTTGAGTTCAGTTTTGGATATAATGAATTAGTGTGCCTNAGGGCAAGCCACATGCTGCTTGGTAAAGCTTATACCTTAGATTTTGTCATCACCCCCATTCACTTCACTTCTTTTTTTTAAAGTTAATTAATTAATTAATTAATTTTTGGCACAAAACAAGTCTTAATATATTTAAAAACACTAAGATCATAGAAAATATGTTCTCTGACCACAATACCAGAAGGAAATTTAGAAAATTCAAAAATGTGTGGAAATTAAACAACACTCTCCTAAATAAACACTGGATAAAGAGAAAAATCACAGGGAAATTAGAAAGTACTTTGAGATAAAAATCAAAGTGCAACATATCTAAATTTATAGGATGCTGGGCTCATGCAGTGCTTCGAGGAAAATCTATACTTGTAAACACTAGAAAATAAGAAAAATCCCAAATCAGTAATGTAAACTTCTACCTTAAGAAAATAGGAAAAGAACAAATTAAAGCAAAAGCAAAAATAAGTAGTAAATAACAACGATTACAACAGAAATATATGAAATACGGAATTAAAACAGAGAAAATTAACAACACCAGAAGTTGATTCTTTTAAAATACCAACAAAATTTTCAAAATTTTCCTTTATCTAGACTGACCAAGAAGAAAAGAGAGAGAAGACCAAAATCACTAAAATCAGAAATAAAGCATGGGCATTATTACCTTGTCATTATGCTTTTTTTGTGATGGTAAGATTTAGTTTCTTTCTCTTTCTTGTTTCCATTTCTGTCCTACCAGAGGGCTTTGTTCTTTTTTGTGTATTGGTGGTAGTGATTATCATTTTTTGGATTCCAGATGCAGGACTTCTTGTAGGAAGTCCTTTCTTGTAGGGCTGGCCATGTGGTGGTGAACTCCCACGGTTTTTGTTTGTCTGGAAAATACACCATCTCCCCTCACTTCTGAAGGATAGCCTTGCTGGGTACAGTATTCTTGGCTGGCACTTTTCTTTTTCTTCTAGTATTTTGAATATATCATCCCCTTTTCTTCTGGCCTGTAGAGTTTCTACTGAGAGGTCTGCAGTTGGTCTGATAGTGGCTCCCTTATAGGTGACTTGATGCTTTTCTCTTGCTTCTTTTAAGATTCTCTCTTTGTCTTTGAGCTTTGACAGTTTGCCTATAATGGGTCTTGCAGAGGATCTTTTTGGGTTAAATCTGTTTGGGGATATTTGAGCCGCCTGGATCTGAAGGTCTGTTTCTTTCCTTATAGCTGGGAAGTTTCCTGTTATTATTTTGTTGGATAGGTTTTCCATGCCTTTTCCTTTCTCCTCCCCTTCTGGAACA
>NW_007728716.1:144655-145841 GCF_000696425.1 Galeopterus variegatus | reverse complement strand
AAAAATCACAAGGAAATTAGAGAGTACTTTGAGATTAAAATCAGAGTACAATGTATCAAAATTTATAGTATGCAGGGCTCATGCAGTGCTTAGATGGAAATTTATACTTGTAAACACCTATATTAAAAATAAGAAAAATCTCAAATCAGTAACGTAAACTTCTACCTTAAGAAGATAGGAAAAGAGCAAATCAAACAAAAAGCAAGTATAAGTAGGAAATAACCATGATTACAACAGAAATAAATGAAATAGGGAATTAAAAAATACAGAGAAAATCAACAAAACCAGAAGTTGATTCTTTAAAAAGATCAACAAAATTTGCAAACCTTTATCTAGACTGACCAAGAAAAAAAGAGAGAAGACCAAAATCACTAAAATCAGAAATAAAGCATGGGCATTATTACCTTGTCATTATGCTTTTTTTGTGATGGTAAGATTTAGTTTCTTTCTCTTTCTTGTTTCCATTTCTGTCCTACCAGAGGGCTTTGTTCTTTTTTGTGTATTGGTGGTAGTGATTATCATTTTTTGGATTCCAGATGCAGGACTTCTTGTAGGAAGTCCTTTCTTGTAGGGCTGGCCATGTGGTGGTGAACTCCCACGGTTTTTGTTTGTCTGGAAAATACACCATCTCCCCTCATTTCTGAAGGATAGCCTTGCTGGGTACAGTATTCTTGGCTGGCACTTTTCTTTTTCTTCTAGTATTTTGAATATATCATCCCCTTTTCTTCTGGCCTGTAGAGTTTCTACTGAGAGGTCTGCAGTTAGTCTGATAGTGGCTCCCTTATAGGTGACTTGATGCTTTTCTCTTGCTTCTTTTAAGGTTCTCTCTTTGTCTTTGAGCTGTGACAGTTTGCCTATAATGTGTCTTGGAGAGGAACTTTTTGGTTTGAATCTGTTTGGGGATATTTGAGCCTCCTGGATCTGAAGGTCCATGTCTCTCCCTATAGCTGGGAAGTTTTCTGTTATTATTTGGTTGGATAGGTTTTCCATGCCTTTTCTTTTCTCCTCCCCTTCTGGAACAGCCGCGATTAGATTTATGCACTTAAGACTGTCTGATAGCTCTCTTAGGTTTTCTTCATTTTTTAAAATTCTTTTTTCCTTTTTTTGTCTGTCTGGGTTATTTTGTCATTTTTTTTTTTTTTTTAAAGATGACCGGTAAGGGGATCTTAACCCTTGGCTTGGTGTT
>NW_007728716.1:137503-144265 GCF_000696425.1 Galeopterus variegatus | reverse complement strand
CCAGGCAGAGGTGGCTGCTGTCAGCCTCAAGAATCACTTTTTAGACAGTCTGTTCAATTGTTACAATAGCTATTGTTTATGGAATCATTTCTATATTCTGGTGTCTTTATTCAAAGCCTACTGATTTAATTTTTTTTTTTTTGACTGGCCAGCATGGGGAACCAAGTACTTATTTAAATGTCAATTGCATCTAAAAATGAATCATAACAATCAGTTCTACTGATTTTTCCTTTTGGTGTATTCTCCTGTATCTCTTAGTAAGGTTCTACTTATGGTAAGTTCTCTCTGGTTTGGCATTTTTTGTTCAACATTATGTTTGTGAGATTCATATGTGTTGTGGCATGTAACAATAGTTCCTACATTCTTATTGTTTAAATTACAACAATTTATTTATCCATTCTACTGTTGATGGATATTTGGGTTGTTTCCAATTTAGGGCTATTATGAATAGCAGTATTTTTAACACACCTGTACACATTGTTTGGTGAGCTATGTGCTCATTTCTGTTGTATATATACCCAGGAGAGGAATTGCTGGGTTGTAATCATGCATCTCTTCAGCTTTAGTAGATATGGTCACTTTCCCAAAGCAGTTATTCAATTGGCACTCCCACCAGCAGTTCATGAGTGTTCTAATTGTTCCACATCATTGCCAACACTTGGTAGCATCAATCTTTTGAATTGCAGCCATTCAGGTTACCACTTAATCTTTGTGTAAACTGCAGAGGAAGCTTGATTGGGATTCTTGATATTGAAAGATGCCAGTTGTTTCCTTCTATGCTAGCATCTGCCCACCCTGGTTATGATTGACTCCATTCCTCTATCTTATTTGTTTGACTTCTATCTTCCTGACCTGGCTCTAAAATGACATCTGAAAGGACAGTCATTAATGTAATGCTTATTTATTAACTCCTCATTATACTCCACTGTGCCACTATCAGAGACAAAGTGCTGGGCTAACAGATTGCGTGTAGCTCTTTGGTAATCGAGATGAGAGTTTTCCAAATTTATCACTGTCCTCCCCATACTAATGTAGTACGTCTCCTAAAAATATACATAACATAGAAAATAAAAAGAGAGGATAAAGTAAAATAGACAATGTACACTTAAGGTGAGGTTCAGCATGTGTCATCGTGGCTGTAAATCCACACTTCAGATAGTATTGATAATTTCAGAATTTTGGAGCTGACATCCTGGCAGATCTTATTATCTCATCATTGCTTTACCTCATAATGTGGCTGACAAAGCTTGTAGCAGGAGTAGCAGAAGCGTCAGCTCTGTCATTTTTTTTTCACTTGTGCTTGCATCATTGGTATTATTTTCAATATGAGCTTTCTTTGCAGGAATCCTTTTTAGCCTCTTGTTCATTTTGTGAGGTTAGTTTAATTAACACTATATAACAGAATCCATACATCTCTTTACCTGGACATGCATAAAATACATGTTAGAATAAAGCGAAAGTAGAAAAAATGTGGAACTTCCCATTCTCCCTTCAGGCTACTTCACCCTTGAACCTGACACACGACCCTCTGAGGGCACCCCCACTGTCAATGCTTTTTTTTAATATTAGCAGAGCTTGAGCTCTAATTTTTAAAGATAAATATGAGTTGCTCATTCCCAGCATTTTCCTCTTGCACACCAGTTATTGACCTGAGCTCACCCCGGGGTGTGTGAGTCCTATCCCGGAGACCACTGGATCAGAGTACAAAGTCACAACAGCCTTTGTCTCTGTTTTTTGTTTTTCCCCCCGGCTTGAAAACATCACCAAGCATTGGGGAAGAAAGTAGTAGAAACTGACAAAAACAAACCCAGATCATTTGATTTTTTCTAGCAGCCAAAATTTTACCGTTTTTTGTTTTTCCCCCCGGCTTGAAAACATCACCAAGCATTGGGGAAGAAAATAGTAGAAACTGACAAAAACAAACCCAGATCATTTGATTTTTTCTAGCAGCCAAAATTTTACCCAAAATTTAGGCTTTCCCTTTAAGAAAAGTGCCTTCCCTTTCCTGTACGGATTATATTTTCCCTTCTCATGGTCAAGCAAATGCTCTGTTTCCCTTTATGAAGACACTGGGTACCTGCTATGTACCAGGCATGGTGATCTGTGCTAGGTCTCATCTCCCAGAGACTGTTGGGTGGGGTGGAAGGAACTCTGGCTTAGGAGTCAAAAAATGTGGAGTCTTGTCCTGGTTCTGCTGTTCACAGGCTGGGTGACCTTGGTCCAATCACTTGGTACTTTACCCTATTTCATTTAAATGCCTTATTTGGTGCCTGGCTCTAATGATGGAGAGAGACGTTTGTCTTTCCCATCTCTGACTCCTCCTGACAGAGGTCTTCTGTATTTTATGGTATTTTACTTTTAAAAACCAGCATTTAACTTACCCTTTGGCAACTTGAGTTTTTTGCTCACTGCTGTGTTTTTAAGATGTATCCGTGTTGGTTTATGCAGATATGGTTTGTTCATTTCAAGTTCTGATCATATTAGTTTGTACAAGTATACTACAATTTGTTGATCTGTTTTCTTACTGTTAAAACTTTGGGTTCATTCTCTCATGTTTTGATATTACAAACAACATTACAATTGTTATTCTTGTGCAGGAATTCTGAACTTGTGTTACCCCATATTCTTGCTAACACATGGTATTATTAGACTTTACTCATTGACAGTATCACAGAATTTGAAATGGTATCACTTTGTGCTTTTAATTGGTGTGTATCTAAATTTAAATAAATACATACATACCTACCAGTGTTTATTGCTCACCCCTTATGTGCCAGGTGCAAACGTGTATAGTTCTGGCACAGCACTCACCACAGTGTATATGTCTGTACAGACTGAATATTCATTAGATATAGAAAGTATAAAAGCCAAATCCCGGCCAAAGGTGGGGCTGCCGCTCACTTTCCTGGAGGCCATCCGCACTTAGCTGGCCGAGGTGTGTCTACTTTACTTCGTATTGAACTTACTTGCAGCAAGCAGCTGCTCATTCTCTTGAGTCAGTCTGCACTCTGTAGTGAACTTTAAGTATGTTTTTCTTGCTTTTGTGTTAGACTTGATGTCTGTAACGAACTTATTTTTGTGTTAAACTTGGTGTGGTCCCTGCTCAGTCTCTGGAGCTATGCTGCACTCTCTCGGTGAAACTTGTATTTCTTATCTGTTATATTAAGCTTGTTCTCACCTTCTACTGTGACTCTGCCTCTGAGTTCTTTCCTGTGGCAGAGTCAGGAACCTGGTAAGAGGACTGGGTGGATTGAGGCTGATGATTGGTCCCCCCGAACCCTACCTCCAGCATCAGTCCTTGACATTACCTTGGGTTTTTGCAAGGTTTTTATTTGCTTCAGGGTGGAATCAGCATAACTTTATTGATGTCTTCTTTGGTTTCCCAGGGTCTGGATAGTACATGTCTCGTGGCAAGTGTACAGCTCCAGGCTGACTGGAAAACTTTACATTTATGTAAATAATGTTATCCTGCCCCATAACCAAGGTTCTAAATATCAAATAACCACAGGAAAAGAGGGAACTCAGAGAAATTCATGCTAAAAAAAACTGTGTCCTTTTTTGGCCCTCCTAAACCCACATGGTTTTAGGTCTCAACATGACTTCAGTCCTGCTCGCTCCAACATTCTGTTTCTCAGAGTGTCCAGGGGGATCTGAGCTCTGGTTTCTCAGTGGGAAATGGCTGTGTTCACACCCTGTGTTGGCTTCCTTCACCTCCCTGTCTCACTTCCTCACTCCCTGCCTGTATTTTGAGGGTTACCTCCCAAATAAGCTGTATGCACTTAACTTCCTACCTCAGGGATTAATTCTGGGGGGAACCAAAATTCTGTCCACCTTGAAGGATTATTGTGATAAGCAAATGAAAAACACATGTAAAAGGGCTTGAGCTCTCAAAATGTAAGCGGTGTTACTCTGGGGATGAGTTGTTCTCAAGAGGAGTGTGGTAGGTTGAATAATGGCCCCCCAAAATATCCAGGTCCTACTCCCCAAACTTGTGAATGCTACTTTGTATGGCAAAAGGGACTTCACAACTGTGATTAAGTTAAGGACCATGAGAAAGTGAGATTATCCCAGTAGGCTCTAAATGTAATCACCAGAGTTCTTATAAGAGGGGGGCAGAGAGAGGTTTGACACAGAAGAAGGTGGCAATGTGACCACTGAAGCAGGATGCTACACTGCTGGCTTTGAAGTTGGAGGAAGTGGCCACAAGCCCAGGTGTGTAGCTTTTAGAAGCTGGAAAGGCAAGAAAACAGATTCTTCCCTAAGAGCACTGCCCTGCCAACACCTAGACTTTGGCCCAGTGAAATGGATTTTGGACTTCTGACCTCTGCAACTGTCAGAGAATAAATGCAAATTGCTTTAAGAGACTAAGTATATGATAATTTGTTACAGCAGCCATCGGAAGCTAATACACAGAGGGTTCAGCTTGCTGCCCCTAACCCACTCCAGCAGGTGGCAGTGTGGGGTGAAATCCCACTGGTCTACAAAGACTCCTGCTTGCTCTCCTGCTGTCCTCATATAAAGTGAGACCAGTTCGTGCTGTCTTCACCCCCTGGAGGCCAGTCCTTAACCACAAATCAGGAGGAATTTCTACTGTTTCAAGGACAACAGAAAGAGTCAGGGTTTTCGTGGGCTAATAGAAGTAACTTAACAAGCACTAAAATGAAATCATAAATTTGCATTGAGAAAGCTGAGTTGAGGAACTCCAAAGGCTAGCCCCGGTTCCCTGCTGTTATTAAAATTAACTTTAATGATTAACATGTTCCTTCTCATGTCAGGACTCATATCTCAAAACCAGCAATAGGATTTTTATTGTTGCTGTGAACTGTGTGTTTGCATTTCAGCTGCAGCCCAAACCATGCAGTGTTCCTATGAAACGTACTTGTATGACTAACCCCTTCTTCCTTTTAGGATTTGCAATACGCTGGTAAGCACCATTTCATCCTTTTTATTCAATGTCCAAAGCTGGTCCTTTTTAAGGCTTAATACAATATATTTGATATAATCAGGGAAATTTGCATGTGGACTGGTGGTAAATAATTGTTAATTTTGTTAGGTGTGATAGGCATTATCACTATGTAAGAAAATATCTGCATTTTTTAGAACTCCACACTGGAATATGTAGGGAATGGAAGGATACAATAGAAAGAAAGAAGGGAGGGAAGGGGAAAGGGAGAGAGGAAGAAAGAAATAAATAGAGAAGGAAGAAAGAAAAAGGGACACACAAATCAAGTATGGAAAAATCTTGATAGTTATTAAGTTTAGGTGATACGTATATGGATACCTGCCATATTATTGTATGTGCTCGAAAATATTGTAAGATTTGCTGGAAAAAATAAAATGGCTAAAGGAATCTTTAAAAAAGCTTTCAATAGGAGGCAGCTGCTAAAAAATGATTGTGAGCATGGGCTCTGGAATTGCCTGGGCTCCAATCTGGGATCCTGTACTTTCTAGCTATGAAAACTTGGGCAAGTTACTCAACCTCTCTTTTCTGTTTCCTTATAGGTAAAATGGGTATAATAGCAGTGCCCACCTCAGAGGATTGCTGAGAAGAATCAACAAGATAATACTTGTGAAGCTCTGGGAATAGTGTCTGGCACAGAGCACTACAAGTGTTTGTTATTATTATTTTTAGTATTGTCTATTACACTAGCACAGTGTTCCTCAACTGGGGGCAATTTTGGTCCTCCAGGAGATATCTGGAAATATATAGAGACGTTTTTAGTTGTCACAACTGGGAGGTGCTACTGGCATATAGTGTATAGACACCAGGGAAGCTGTTAAATAATCCTCCAGAAGATATCTGGAAATATATAGAGACGTTTTTATTGTCACAACTGGGAGGTGCTACTGGCATATAGTGTATAGACACCAGGGAAGCTGTTAAATATTTTATGCCGCGTCAGACAGCCTCTGCAACAAAGAATTATCAGGACCAAAATATCAATAGTGCTGAGGTTGAGGAACTCTGCAGTAGTATTACTAAGATATTGTAAAAATATTAGAAAAAACAGATAAGCAAAATAATGAATAACTATTTTCATCATTTTACCATGCATAATCACTATCTAAAACTGGAAATTTACAAAAAGAACTATCTTATCAAAATTAAAATGCATCATAAAGAAGAAGCCCTTTGTCACACAGCTTTCAGCAGTGACCTGTCCTCGTTTCTTTGAAACTATTACAATGTAAGGAAAGTTGGTCCACCTTTCTCAGACTTCTAGGAAATGTACCATTTGGTATTTGACTAGCTTATTAGCTTCTATTGTAATGAAGCTGAATGAAACACAAGGAAATTATTTAAAGTCACTAACAATCCTCCTCAGAAACCTTGGTAGGAGCCTACCCTGACACCATTTTTCTGGGGAAAATTTGGCAGGTTATTTCAAAAGCCTTTTAAAAGTCTGTATTCTTTTACTTGGCAATTCCACTTCTAAGAATTTATGCTAAAGAAATAATCAGACAAATGTGCAAAGATATTTGTACACTGTTTACTCCTGTATTCTTTTTCATTGTGAAAAATTGGAAGGACCTAAATTGGAAGCAACTAAAAATGGGGATGGTTGATAACATTCTAGTATACCTATGCAATAAAATACCATGTGGTCATTAAGAAAAGACAATGTCTATCTATGTGATATGTACATACATGCAATCAGTGAAAAATACCCACAGGAAAGGTCTGGAAGGGCTAATGTGTTAACGGGTGTCACGCAGGAGGTGTGGATGAAGGTCAGTAAGCGTTTCTGGGAGGGGATGGAA
>NW_007728716.1:135717-136838 GCF_000696425.1 Galeopterus variegatus | reverse complement strand
TATACCTATGCAATAAAATACCATGTGGTCATTAAGAAAAGACAATGTCTATCTATGTGATGTGTACATACATGCAATCAGTGAAAAATACCCACAGGAAAGGTCTGGAAGGGCTAATGTGTTAACGGGTGTCACGCAGGAGGTGTGGATGAAGGTCAGTAAGCGTTTCTGGGAGGGGATGGAACTCACTGGGAGAAGGGTCAGCAGATGAACCCCTTCATCTCCTGGAATCCTATGGAGAAGCATGTTTGGGCCAAGGAAGAGTTGGATGCACTTGGGGACTTAGCTCTAGCAGAAGGACCTCACCTCCTGTTGCTCTTTTTTAATGGGCCAACAGGAGTCACATTTAGGTGCTAAGCAAGAGCTGTGCCTTTCTCGTGAAGCACCTGGAGTCTTTGGCTCCCCTGGTCCTGGGGGAAGTTGGTTTGGGCACCACCACTCCTGCTGCAGCTCGCTCATTGCCAGCAGTTCAGAAGGTCCTGAGAGTCAGCAGGCCAGCCCTCCCCTCTCCCTTATCTAAGCAGCCCGCCTTTCTAACCTTAAAATGAGGGGTTATACCAGATGATCTCCAAGTATTTATGATTCTAATATTTTAGTCACTGTCAATGGCCATTTCAGTCATTACAAATGACCCGTGAATTTTCCTAGGGTTTCATTGGCTGTAATAGTGAGGTTCACTCGCTGTAATATTGTTGGACCACTGGGAAGGTGCGTCTCATTCCTAGATAACACTTTCCTGTCCTTTTCCCTCCTCTTTTCCTAGGTTTTCTCTCTGCCTCTCAGGAGGTTTATGTGGCTTCATTAACACAGATCAGTCAAGGGATTTCAAACTGAAGAGTAAAGTCAGTCTCTTGCTGTGAATAATAATAGCTCATTGGAAACTCAAATCACTCACAAAATCATTAGCAGAAGATATTAGTCTTGCTGTTGTGTAACTTGAAGCCTATTAGTTCTAATATGCAACATATGCTCCCTGGAGGAAAACATGGCCCAGGGGAACTCACCTGAATTCCCTGAGTCCTTGCATAAGGATTTAAGGATGTGCTTAAGGCTGAGTGAAGGAATGGGGTGGTGGAGGGAATGAAATTTTTACAGGTACAAGATGAATTATTTCTGCAGGA
>NW_007728716.1:133313-134178 GCF_000696425.1 Galeopterus variegatus | reverse complement strand
GAATTCTGCCTCTGTGTTTGCCCTCTGCACTCCTTTCCCCACTCCATGCCATCGTATGAAAAGCAGTATCAGGTCCAAAGTCAATATAGACATTTACAAGATTCTGGAATGACCCAAGAAGTATTTTCCCAAATGTATGTAAGTCCAGGAGCAGATCCTCAGGGTTTAAAGGTCCCTCCACAGCAATGTTCAGTCTTTAGGTGTGGCCACCTTGCTGACCATAACTCACCCCACGTTGGTAGTGTTTCTCAGTCTTCAGATTCCACACTCTCCGTAGTACTTGCTACTTATATATGTTCATGTCAGTCAAAAAGATTTCAGAGTTTTACTTTCTGTGGTGAGTACAGTGGGGGGAGAAAAAAAGTGTAATGTGTCTTCCCAAAGTGCCTGGCCTGCTCTCCTGCCCACTGGCTTACCATACGCCCCTCTTCCCACCCGCCTGCTCCCCCTGAGTGTGTAAAGAGATGAGGCCGTGAAAACAGCTTCAGCGTCCACTACTGCTGTGCTATTCAGGAGCTCTGTGGACTTGGCGGGTTATAGAACCTTACATCCTCTGTTTTTTTCATCTGTAAAAGAGGGATAATAAAATCAGATTCTCAGGTACCATGAGAATTAGATGTGATATAAAATAGTCACTGTTATGCGAGGCTCATAGGAGAGTGCTGGCCTGCAGTAGGCCCTACGTGGGCATCAGCTATGCCACACATATTGGCATGGTGGTAGCTACAGTTTATTGAGTGCTTTTCATGTGCTGGGCTCTGTGCTAAGCACTTTATGTATATTACTTAATCTTCATTATGGTCTGTTCTCTTATCATTATGTAGTGTCCCTCATTACTCCCAACAAAGAATAGCCCAGGACCAGA
>NW_007728716.1:123255-128351 GCF_000696425.1 Galeopterus variegatus | reverse complement strand
GCAACACTGAGGGTTGCGATCCGTTGCCGGACACGGAAAAAGACAAAAGACAAAAAAACCCCCCAAAAACAAAAAAACAACCTTGCTAATACTTTTATTAGTTAAAGTAATTTATCTTTAGAATTGCTTGAATTTCTATGACACGATTTATTATCTGTGAATAATGACAACTTTGTTTCTCTCTATCCAGTAGTTGTAATTTTGACTTTTTCCTTTGCTTTTCTCAAATGACTAGACCCTCCAGTACAATGTTGAATAGATGTTGCAGTCACCAGTGTCCTTGTCTTTTTGTTCCCATTTCATAAAGAATGTATTCAGCAGCTTACATTAAGCATGATATTTGCAATAGTTTTTGTCAGATAAACTTTTCAAGTCAATAAAGTATCCTTCTATTCTTATTTTGCAAACAGGGTTTTATCATGAAATAGTGTTGAATTTTGTTGCATGCTTTTTTTTTGCATCTATTGAGATGATTATATGACTTTTTCTAATTTACTAATGTGGTAAATTACTTTAGTTGATTTTCTAATGACAAATCAATCCCATATTCCTGAATTAAATCTAACTTGCTGGACTCAGTTTGCTAATATTTTATTTAAATATTTTGCCTATATGGTCATGAGTGATATGGGCTGGTACATTTTTTTTCCTTACATTGTTTTTCCCAGGTTTTGGAACCTTATACATTCTGAGAAACTTTGGGTATGACGGTATTACTGGCTTCACTGAAAGTTCAGTAGAACTTACCAGTGAAGTTAATAGGCCTGGGATTTGCGGATGGGAGATTTTTGACTTCTGATTCAATTTCATGAAGGTTATAGGATATTCGTGTGTTCTGGCTCTTTGTGAGATAGTTTGGTAAGTCATAGTTTTTAAGGAATTGTCCATCTCATATGAAGTATCAAAATTTATTGGCATAAAATAGTTAAAAACAAACTTGTTATCCTTACAAGGTCCTCCTTTTTTTCCCTAGGGAGGAACTGTGTCTTTATTTTGAAAAAATAGGTGGCCTCCTCGTGGCGGGACCGTGCTTCCTCCTGCCGGGCGTAGCGTCTGGGCCCCCTGGATCTGTAGATTTCAGACGCTTTGGATGTGCTTCAGGAAGGCCTCGTGACTGAAGCAGCCGTTGCTGTCCTCATGTCCTGCCGGAACAGTCTCCAGCCTCTCCTCAGTCATCCTCTCTCCCAAGGTGGTGAGGACATGTGTCAGCTCTACTCCCAGCACTTTGCCATTCCCCCTCCTTGTCAAACACCTGAAGACCCTCCAAGTAGTCCTCATATGTGCCTTGGTCCTGGTTTTTGGCCACTGCCTGGAGCATGGGCAGGAAAATCTCGAAGTCCACATGCTGCGACTTCAGATTGTCATTTTGGGGTTCCTCAGGATCTTGAGCATCTTGGCCTTGGTGGGGTTCTGGCCCATCATGTCCTCACACTGGCTACAGAGGATCTTGCCATCCCCTACTCGGTCAAACAGCTCAAAGGCCTCCGTGAACTCTTCTAGCTGGTCCTTGTAAGACTCAATCACCACTTTGGAGAGATCGACAGGGGCCAGGGTCATAGCTGGCTCAGCCTTGGTCTTGTCTGGAGGGGCTGTGGCTGCTGGCTTGGCAGCAGGCTTGGAGAGGGAAGGTCCTGGGGTTTCTTCATGGGAACATCCTCCTTGGGAGGCATGATGTCTGGTGACCAAAGTACAGTATGCCGATGGGGGCGCCCCTCTCCTACCCCATTTCCTGCCATGTGACCAAAAGTTGGGCTTAGGAATTGAGAGCATTTTGAAATATTACTCTTCAGAATATGTATTTGAGCCTGAGCCCCTGTTATCACCGGGGCCTGGGATACTTGATGGCCCTGTTATATTTCTTTCAGTTTAAGTCCCCACCCTGAAANGGGCCGGCCCGGAAAAAAAAAAAAAAAAAAAAATTAATAATCTTCACAGCAACCCTATGGGGTAGAACTATTATGTCCCCATTTGAGAAACGAAGAAACTGAGGCATGGTGAGTTTGAGTACCTTGTACTACGTCATACAGTGAGTAAGTTGGACACCGGAACCCAAGCTTTTAATTTGTTAGGTGTTAGTTGCCTTCCCCCCCCCCTATACCTTCCCGTAGGTCTTAGAATTAACTTCCTCCAATTATGATTTTAAATCAGAGGAGAAGGAACATTGGTAGATGACCTATAGAAAGACTCCACACTGCCAAATACTCAGTATCTTGTGATTCAAAATAGAGAGGCTGCGAGACACCTAAATTCGTCACTGTTTGTCCTCTCCTGCCCTGTCGGTTTCTGACTGACAGTTCCCATTTGAGCACTGAATCGAGGGCTTGGCAACACTATTCACGTCTGAGAACTAGTTCAAGTGGTTCTGATTTAATTTTTATCTGAGTCTATTCTGAAAAGCCTGGGATACCTTGTGCTCCAAAAATTAACTTCTTGTAGCCATGATGAAAAGAACCAGAATGACAAAGTGAAGCCAGTCAGGAGAGGTGCAGGAGTTAGTGGAATCCCTCATGAAACGCATGTTTCTTCAAATCAGCTGAGCAGCACCTTGTGGGAGGCGTGATTCTTGTTTTTACCCCCATAAAGTTTAAATGATTCTAAAAGCAATGAGTGTTTCATATAGAGAATTTGGAAAGCATACAAAAATATAAAAAGAAAATTTACACCAATCAGAGTTCTGCTGCCACTCCGGGACAACCACTGTGGCATGGATATTTACCTACTTCTAGCTCTTTTCCCAATAGTTCTAATGCATAGTTGGGATCTTTGTAATATATATCTATAAAAATGTTTCTCTGTTTTCCATTGAAACTTCTAATGAAAACATTAAATTGTAAATTATTTGCAAATATGCAAAATTTTAATGCCTGCATAATATTCTCATGTGGAATTGACATGTTAAAGAAGAATAAAATACACCCTGTGTTAACTGCACATCAACTTAGAAAGAGAATATTGCCAATATTTTAGAAGCTCCCTTTGTGCTCCTCCCTGATTGGATCCCCCTTTCGTCTTGAAAGGTAACCACCACTTTTGAAAAAATTATTCTTACTTTACCAGCTGTGGCCCCCCATATGAACCATGGCTCCCTCTGCTCTGCCCTGTGTAGTCAGTCCCCTCCTACAGTGACTTATGGGTTTGTCCATATGACTTGCCTTGGCCAATGGGACACTAACAAGGAGGATGCAGAGGGAGATATAATAATAAGTGCTTGCACATTGGGATAGGTTCTTTTGAAATATTTCTTCTTAGAACCCTGAGACCACCATGCTGTGAGGAAGCCCAAGTTAATCATTTAAAGAGGCCACACGCAAGAGATTTGAGGAACTCACAGAGAGCCAGAACCAAGGCCTCACACTTACAACCTGTTCTAGCCAGCCCCCAGTACATCTGAGCCAACCCAGGTGAGGCTCCATACAGAGGCTCTGTGGAGCAGAGATAATCCTTTACTGCTCTGTTCCAATCCCTGGCCCACAGAATTGTGAGTAAATAGAATCGCCTTTTGAAGCCACTGTGTTTTTGCATGGTTTGTTATGACAGCAATAAATAACTAAAACAGCTTATGTGGGCATCCCTGAACAATATTATTATTTTTGGACTCTGTATAAAATAGGCACATACTATATGTTTTCTTTGGTGATCTGTTTCTTCTGTTAAACATTATGTTTGAGAGTCACCTCCATGTTGTTCTGTGTGGTTGTGGTTCATTCATTTTCTTTATGAGTAGTGCTCGAGATTATTTATTCATTCTACTGCTGATGGATATTTGAGATGTTTTCAGTTTGGGACTATTAGAAACAGCATTACTATGGACATTCTTGTATATGTCTCCTGGGGCCTGTGTGCAAGTTTCCCTCGGGTATATTCTTAGGGGTAAGATTGCTGGGTTGTAGGGTAGGTGCACGGTCAACTTTGTTAGGCATTGCCAAACTATGTCTCATAGTGGTCTCCCTTCACAACTCCTGCTAGCAGTGCATGCAAGTTCCCGTTGTTCCTCATCCTTGTCAGAACTTGGTATTATCAGACTTATAAATTTTTGTCTATCTAGTAGGTGTGTAATGATAGCTCACTGTGGTTTTAATACATTTTCCTAATAACTGAGTTCCCTTATATATTTATTGGCCATTTGGACTTCTTTTCCAAAGAGCCAGCTCAAGTATTTTTCCCATTTTTCTACTCAGTTGTTTGTCTTTTTCATATTAGCTGTTCTTTATAGATTCTAGATATGCCTTTTGTTGGTTATATGAGTTACAAATATCTCCTATTCTTTTAGCTATCTTTTATGATGGCTCTCTGAGCAATTTTAATGCCTGCAATTTTATCAGTATTTTCCTTTATGGTTAGTGCTTTTTATGTCTTATTTAAGAAATGATTCTTTTAAATGACCTGATGTTTAGGTCTTCAATACACGTGGAGTTTATTATTCTCTACAGTAAGAGGTAGATTTCAATTTCACATTCCTCCCTACCACATGGATACCCAGTTATCCCAGCACCATTTATTGAAAAACTCAGCCTTTCCTCACTGATCTACAGTGCTATTTTTAACATATATCAAATGTCCATATATAAGCAGGTCTGTTTCTGGGCTCTCTGTCTAGTCCATTGGTGACTTTGTCTATCCTTGCTTGATATCTTGATATCAGGCAGAGAAATTTTCTCACCTCTTTCTTCTTCAAGAGTGTCTCGGCTATTCTTTTTATTCCTATATTAATGTTGAGCATCCCCTTATCAAGTTCTACAGAATATGTATAGGGTTTTTGATCCAAAGTGCACTAAATCAATAGATTGATTTGAGTGAACATTCTACCTTTTCCACTTATTTAGGTATGCTTAGTATATTTCAATAATTTTCTTTATTAAGGTCTCATTTTTTGTTAAGTACTTAAGAAATACTATTGTAAGTGGCATGTAATTTTTTTCAGTTTCTTTGAATATATCAAAACAATTGATTTCTGTGTATTGATTTTATATTCAAAAACCTTGCTAAGGGCCGGCCCGGTGGCGCACTGGATAAGTGCGCCGCTTGGGAAGCGCAGCGGCGCTCCCGCCCGAGGGTTCGGATCCCACATACAGACCGGTTCCCGCTCACTGGCTGAG